>NC_139344.1:212763809-212826309 GCF_055883805.1 Amblyomma maculatum
TACGTGATTGTGCAGGTAGAACGAGAGGAAGAAGATGATTTACACAGTATGAAGGAGCACTGCACAAGGGTAAATGGAGTACGCCTCAGCTCGCAGGTCGAGCCAACGTTTCGACAAGTGGACTTGTCTTCATCTGTGGTGGTGCAGCCTGGCGCAGGTTGTGGTGGCGCAGAAAATTCGACTCCTTTAGCAAAGTCGAACACGGATGCCTAACATTTCAACACCTAACATATGTCTCGCTGGCAGGGCAGTCAAAGGGATTTGTTTATCATCCGGCTTATATTCGTGCTGTAGTCAGACTCTACCCGCATGTGTGGATGAGAAGACAAAGACTGAATAGTTAGTACGACATTGTCGTCAAATGTAGCAAACTTGAGGTCGGACGGTAAACAAACACGTTCTGACGAAATGTTGCCAGCCCACGCTTGGGCACAACCATATACTACCCCGACGACGGCACAGGGCACTAGTAAATTTTTCTTCGCAGCGCTGTTCATGTTGGCTTCAATAAACTCAGGGTGGGTGCCTGCTCGATAGGAGGAGCTGTGGACAGGCACCAACACTGCAACCATGGATGGTAACAATATGTCTCTGGTGACGTGACATTCTCCGTCACTAGGGTTAGGTGAGTCTTCGAAAAAGACAGTACAAATAATTGCGCAGTAGAAAAATTTTGCTTCCTGCGAAATGGACCATTGCTTCGCAATCGTGCAGGAAAACAATGCCGAGAATAACATCATCCGCGGTTAGTGCTAAAACTGTAAACTAAACTCGAAACGTTTCTTCAGCTATGACGACTGACACGCAGGAGAGACCCACAGGACGCAAATGCTCTCTTCCAACACCGCGAAAGCTGACACTTCGGTCCCGAGCAAACATTACTATCGGTCTAAGGCCATTTTTGAAACTGAGACTCATTACGGAAACTGTGGTACCGGTGTGCACTAAAGCAAAAGTATACACACCATTTACACTAACATGAACTTTGTTCATCCACATCAAAGCAGGCAACGGAATTGGCGAAGATGGCTGTTCCGTTGCCTCATCTCCATCGGTCCTGCTAGTTTCCCGGCGTGGCGTAGGCGAGCGTCGACGTGGTGACAGGGACCGTTCTCGGCGCGGGGGTGGTAGTGTGAAGTTGCGCTCAGAAACGGATGAGACATTGTGAAAGACTCACCAGGACGAGGCAGTTATTGACGAGCTTGACTCCATCCATCGTTGTCGTTGTCCGGAAAGCCTGTCCCAGATCGGGTCCAAGAGTGTGCAGCCTGCTGTCGCCGGCGCCGGAAAAACCGCGCGATGTGCACGCGGCGACCGCTGTTGTAACATACGGCGACTCACGAAAAGCGTAGGGGCTGGAGCAGGAGGAATTCGATGATGGTTGATAGAGGGGGGTAGTCGCATTACGCATGATCGAGTGCTGAGAAAACCGGGATCTCAGAGGTGTAAAGACGTGCTCATTATCGTAGGAGTAGCGCGGATGTTCTGGTGCCACGCCCACGAGGCTGTGTTCAGCCTGATTCGGCCAGGTGCTGATGCGGCTCACGCTAATGCGGTGAGGAACAGACCTGTATTTAATGTTCACGGCCTGAGTTGGAAGCCGTTACGGTTATGCGCGAAGAGGCACCCTCTCCGTCGTTGCTTGCCATGGCTGTAAGGTCCGGCGGGAGTTCGGCCAATCGTCTGCTTCGTCGATGTTCTACACAGTTCAGAGCCACCCCGTACTCTCCACCAGCGCAATTGACGCAACAATATTATTATTACGGGGATATTTTTAATGTATATGTCTGGCTCACGTTTTAAAGGTGACGTCTTCCGTAGGATACGTGCCTTTTCTTTTAACTTGACATATGTTCAGCTCTTGTTGCGACGCGATGTTCGTCTGTGATTTCAATTTTTGTTCCTTCCCCTATAGACAGTTTGCACTTGCCACCCGAACTTTCTCATTTGTCTTCTCAAGAAACCTTTCCGGAAGGTTCTTTAATGAAGCGATCACGCCGATGAGAAAGCAAGTACGCGCTGAGCAGTATTGTGTTTGTTTAACTTGTTTTCAGGCGGTAGAAACCAATATTTGGACGGAGTTCACCGCTTCCATTTCGGCACTGAATGATGCGGGGGCAGGTCGTCGTTGAAAGCTAGATTTTACTCTACCACCTCAATCTGACCGCGGGAAAGGTGTTTGCACGGTGTGCCCGACAGCGAAGTACGAAAGGGAGCACAGGACCTATCAGGATGTTTACCCTTTGGTTTCAGCGGGCGAGTGACGCAGAGCCTGACACAAGAATGCCCTTTGATTCGAGCGCCTGCATCGCTTCACTATCTGGCACCAAACGCAAAAAGGAAAGCGCACTGCACTGGTGAAGTTAAGAAGGGGTTTGCCTCGTCTTGCGTGTAATGGGTCTGTCGTCCACTTTCCGGCGCGTCGCATGACGTTTTCCTTAATTCAAAGGGTGTATGTTCTCTATACTCAAAGGGGCTAATTAATTGTGGAAGAAACCACATATTTCTGTCTCCACCAGTCCTGATACACACTCCACCTCGACAATAGTTCATAATGAAGTACACGATAAATACCCAGCATTGCATTTATGGAGCAGTGTGGCATACAGCTTCACAATTAATGTAACGGAGGAGACCGTTGACGGCGCTAATATATGCTTGTTTACATCAACATACTGCGCGACAGAATTATACCACTTGCGCAAGAACCTTTGCTCGCCCTACTGCATCATTTAAACAACCACAGAAAACACCAATAATTGTTCATAGCTGCGTTAATGAAGCCGCAGCTTTACTTCGTGCGAAGTGCCCACGCATTGAGAGAGCGGAAGTGAATTTTGACTGAGAATGCTGGTACATTTGGTAGGAGCTGTTCAGAAGCGATAAACGCCATAGTGTGGAGCGTTACAATAGGAATTCTCGATCTGGAAGTCGTTTCTAAATAATACGTTGCGGTGATGCTTTGAACGAACTATTTTGTGCTGGTGGAAAAGTTATCTGGAATTTCGCTGCAAGACTAGTCCAGAAACCGTCAGCAGCAATATAAAAATGCGTTTTATTTCGCCAACTGTTCTCAGGCTGGAAGGACATCTCGTAAGTCAGATATAAAAGAAAAGCTTTGTGGTCGATTTTTGGTCACTCTTGTAACACTTGATTCAGAGGAACAAAAAATAGTGAATTGTAAAGTTAGATACCATTAAAACCAAGTGAAAGCCTAGTTAAAATCCATATGTCTACTGCAGGAACAAAACAAATCAATAAACAAATAAATTAACAGACATGTGTGATCAATTATGAGTAACACTGAGAAAATTATCGCAGTGTTACTATCGCGTTTCGAATGCAATTGACTTTAAGCAGGACCATTAACATTGAATTAGCACAGCGCTGTACAAGAGTTGAAATTTGCGGTTTATAATTTGAATCGTGCCCTTTTTCGGAAGTAGCTACAAGTGATGGAAGCCTGATCTTTCTAAAGATCGCTCTGTACACAACTCTATTTTTACGATCAGCTTGAGTACTGTTCTTTTCAGAAAAGTTTGAGAATGCGTATTCCGAAACATTAGCCCGTTCCAAAACAACAATAAAGCAGGTCCTGTTCTCTGTTCAGTCGTGGAATGTTGTACGAAGACTGTCCAGGAAGTAGTGCCCTAATATTTTTCTAGAGCAACAAAACCATTCAAATTTTATGACATTCACAAATACTACATCCGCGTATACGCTGGATCCGTATCACGTTTCAAGGTAATCTCG
This sequence comes from Amblyomma maculatum, assembly GCF_055883805.1. NCBI lineage: Eukaryota > Metazoa > Arthropoda > Arachnida > Ixodida > Ixodidae > Amblyomma > Amblyomma maculatum. The sequence goes on from NC_139344.1 coordinate 212,767,563, forward strand.
GCCGTATGCGGCTCGTATGCTTATTTTGTACCCCCGCTTTTTTTCCCCTCATGGCGCCAACACAGGCAACAATGCCCCACTCACACCAACCCTTAAAGAGCTGAAGTGATTGCGAAGTTTGTCTGGACTGTACTTCCCTGTCCTCCTTACAGTCCCCCCTTTTCACCGTATGATTTTCATCTTTGCACTTTGAGGATTCAGGTAGAAGAGCGACGAGTATGTGATTCACGCTATGAGGACAGGGCTGAACGAGAAGGAAGGAGTGATGTTTACGTTCACCTTAAACGTATGACGCGATAGTTTTAAAGAATCCGCATGGTTACTTGGGTGTCCCCTGTAGCACACTATCATAGACCTCGACACGCCCGTTGCTTAACATACTGCAATAATAACGAGTCCAATAAACGTACCTTGGTGGCGTAAGTGTGGCATGGTTGGCTCGTGACAGATGAGTCAGTGGTTCGGCTCGCCACTTGACCATCTCGTTTTATTTTAAGCGACATCGCTGAGCGCAACCTCATGGCTACGTCACGACTGCCCTCGACCGACCAGTATTTTCCAGTCAAGCCGACGCCGCTAAGAGCACACGTAGTTGATATTTAAGAAAACCGTTTTAAACCCTGGTGCAAGTAAGGCATGCATTTGTTTTGTTTGCTGGTGGCTTAAAGCCATACAAACTAACAGAGCTCACAGCGAAACGTGATATGGGTCTGGCAGATATGCAGCTGTAATATTTGTGACAATCACACATTTTGACTAAAAAGGGTTTGAGAAGTAAAAAATAAGGGTTATCTATTGTTTTCTTTTGATACATTTCCTAAGGTACTTTCGTGAACGTATTAATGGCAATAATCTGAGCCTCGGATTCATAACAAAATCTCGGTTGTAAAGTCTGTCTTGCGCCCACACCGAGTAAATACCGCCATCAAGAAGCAATATGGTCCGTTTTCAAATGATTTTAAGGTAATAATGGTATGGTGTAAGATTGTGTTATGAAAATGTTGATAGGAATGGTTTAATATTCCAATGCGTAGCAAAATCTTGGGTTTAAAGTTTGTACTGCGTTTGCACTGAGTAGTTAAGGCCGCCTGTAATAACAAATATGGGCTGATTCAGACAATAATTGGGAGGCAGCAGTGCAATGTTGTAAAATGGTGTTTTGAACGTATTCATGGGAATGGTGCCATTTTCCGATGCAAACGCTTCGTTCTATAATTCATCCTTAGCACGCACCGAGTAGTTGAGACTGCCATAAGAAAACCAATGGGGTGGGCTTTTTTTAACAATAAGGACCAAAAAGCTAGAAGCTTACTTATAGGTAACAATGTTTCTGTGCAAATTGGTTCCCGTGGTGTGACCTGAGAGTCCGGAGAGGCGACCTGCGGATATATTCATTGTTACGGTATAATCTTACGATATGCAAAAAAAAAAAAAAAAAAAAATCAGAAATCTTTTTTAAACAACTTCCTTATGTCACTGAGTTTGTGGAATCAACATGGAGGCTGGGTTAAGGAAGGTGAAGATTTGAGGTGGAAAGTAGACACTTCAAGTAAAACACCTAATATAATGACTAACTATTATGGAATTCCTTTATTTTGTCATAACATACATACATACATACATACATACATACATACATACATACATACATACATACATACATACATACATACATACATACATACATACATACATACATACATACATACATACATACATACATACATACATACATACATACATACATACATACATACATACATACATACATACATACATACATACATACATACATACATACATACATACATACATACATATATATTTTTTTTTTTCTGCATTATCTGTATTTTCTGCATTCACCACTGTGGATGGGTGGCGCTGGTTAACACTCTCCACGTTCGGTTACAGTCAAGAAAGCAGGAGGTTGGATAGCCGTCGATGTAGCTCAGTTAGTAAGACCACCGGACCTGATATTCCAACGTCGTGGGTTCCGTGCCCACTATCGACGCGTTGTTTTTCTTTCTACTGTGTATTTAATTATCTTTCTCGCTAAAATTTATTACTGCACTACATCAGGTCAAGAGCACAGATCTTAAACAATATCCCCTAAGTTTTGTTTACCTTCGCGGACTGTTCGCTTCACACACAAACACACACACACACACACACACACACACACACACACACACACACACACACACACACACACACACACACACACACACACACACACACACACACACACACACACACACACACACACACACACACACACACACACACACACACACACACACACACACACACACACACACACACACACACACACACACACACACACACACACACACACACACACACACACACACACACACACACACACACACACACACAAGCTTATAAATCTTTATTGTCTTCAAACGCCGGCGGCATTCGGCCTTATCACTGTGATTACATTGTGATTGTGTGAGTATCATTTAGCTGGTTTATCTAGATGTGAAAGAGTAGTCCCTCACTTTACTCGTAGCAACATTCATCGCTACATACGCAACAGTCGCGCAGCAGAATGCAGCACTTTCATAACTTTAGTCGCGAAAGTGTCCTCGAATTTTATTAATTTTTCGTATCATCGTAATACCCACGCTGATTATACTCATAATAGAATAACTTCCAATGTGCCTACCTTTGTACTGGTAATTTCTCATTCACGTACACATCAAATAACTTTCGAGAGTAGATTATGCACAGCTGACGCCAACAACATTCCTGTTACTGTTCTTCCTTCATCTTTGTGCCCCTGTAGAGCGTGCTCTGTGGTTGGCAGCTGTGCTATGCAAAAAAGCCATAAGATTGTTGGTGCTCTTTTTTTCTTTTTTTTTTTCGCGGTGTAGCCGTGAAAGCTTTTCCCTCTCATGCCATAAAATCTCTATAATAAAAGTGTAAATATAAAGCAAAGATTAAGACGGAAATTGGTAGCACATGCAGGAGCGACGGTGCTATATTTTACAATAATCAGACTCCCAACTTTATATTAGGAAAACATTCAGACTTCATTCCACGCACACCAACGCCAACAGCGCAAAACCTGGAAGAGAAAAGCTATTCTTTCTAACAGATATTTAGAACATCATTCGTAAATTATCTTTCAAAACCTACGCACGCCTCTTCTGCATAACATTGGTTCAAACGCAGCATAATAAAAATGAAAACCATAAATTTTGCTAGTGCGCTACCAAACAGTGATTCGGACAAAATATGCTCCCAATATTTATTACTATTTTCCCCTTTCGGGCCTCCGCAGCATCCCAAAGGGGTGACATTTAGGTCACCTGCTGTTTTCCCACTCCACCTTTTCATCAGAACACTGGAACGGCACGCGCTCAGCGTAAGTAACAGGCCTCGGAGCCAATGTTTACGGCTGTTCTCGGCTGTGTAGCTGCCGCGCACAGTTGTCGCGCTAGTGGCCAAGGCGCGCTGTTTTGAAACCACCTGCGTGGCGTTCGCAGGAGCGGGCCGAGAGAAAGTTCTTGGAAGAGGAGCGCGCCTCTCGCCCTCCCCGGCGCTGCGTCCATGTGTGCGCGTGCGTCAGGGGACCAAGAGCCAACCAAGACACATTTACTGCTCCCTCCGAGCGCCGGGTCGACACGTCACGGCCCACGTGATGGGCCGCGGTCCATAAAAGTCGCGGTCGAACCGGCACGCTGCTCACACTCACACGCACTGAGTTCGGCGCGCGTTCTCGGCTGCTCTCTCTCCTATTCGCGTGGCTATCGCGCGTGCTTTGTTTTGCCTCGTGCGGCGCATGGTGGTCGCCAGCGTGGCCCTGTACAGAACGGGGCTTCTTCCAGAGAGCATCACGACTGCCTCGTCGTTGTTGTCGGACTGCACTCGTGTCGGCAGGCAGCCCTAGTCCGCAACCTCGGCTGCCGAGGCCGACCGGCATGGCCCTGGAGAACGCGGCGCGCCGTGCGTCGCCGACGCGTGCCACGGCCCGGCCTTCCTCGAGCCAGGGTTCGGCGGACAGCGAGAGCTGCCTGACGGGCGATGGGGCGGGTGGCGGCGCCGCCGCTGGTGGTCGGAGCCCTTCGAGCCAGCAGCAGCACAGCCCCAGCCACAGCGTGCGCAGAAAGCCGCGCGCCTCTCCGCATCGGTACCACGGCAGCCACAGCAATGGTTGCGCCTCGGCCACCTCGTCCCCTCTGCGGGACGCCAGCGTGAGTCGGTCCCAGTCCATGCGCACCACTCGCCGGCCGCACTCGCTGCAGCGCCACTTCCGCGACCGGATCGCCAGTATCCCTGGCGACCTGCTCATGGTGAACGGCGCCAACGACTCGCGAGGCTCGTCCAGCAGCTCGCTGCCCTGCGACGAGCCGACGGCCGACGTGCAGCGCCTGAGGAACTTTGCCGTCACCTCCAAGGGCGTCGTGAACCGCGGTGACTCGTTCCGCTCCAAGTCGCGCAGTACGCACAGCGTCGCCTCCACGGGCAGTGGCCACAAACTGGCCCTGCCTGCTGACGGCGACGCCTACTGCGTGTGCGCCTCTCTGGACGGAGACAGGCGCGTGGTCAGCTCCCTGCAGCAGCTCAGCCCTGAGCCGCCGGCGGCGCGCACAGACCGGGCCTCGTTCGCGCTCGCCTGCCTTGAACCGGCCGGCCCGAGCCTCTCCGGACTGCCCCCCGAGGTGGTGGTGACGCGCAGCGCGGAGCCGGCCGATCTGGCCCGCTACCGAATCCTTGTCCTTGGCGCCCGAGAGGTGGGCAAGACGTCGCTCATCAACCAGTTCATGACTTCCGAGTACATCTACGCGTACGACAGCTCAGTCGGTGAGTGCCTCTTCTCTACTCTCCGAGGCGAGCGGTACGTTTCAAACGGCGCTCGAGTGCTGTTTTAAACGTACCTACTGCCGCGCTATTTTGCATGGCACGAATGTCGGATCCACAAAAGGGAGATGGAACAAGAAAAAGTGGCAGGTTTTTAGCCGTTTCAAATTTTTTTACTGAGAGTATTGCCACTCAAGAAAGTGGTGAGAGTTGTGTAAACGTGACAAACAATTGTGGGCAGATTGACAAAACGCTATGTCCCTACATGGTGCCTTAGTTTTTAGCCGTCGAAGTTAAAGGTTACCAGGTTTTCTTTCTAAGGGCATATTCCCTAAGCGCTGGCACCATTGTCAGCTGCAACTTTACTATGATCGCGTTTGTACACCGTTTTGTGCAGTACGACTGTCACGCGCTGAAACCGAAAATGCTAGACACGCAGGCAGCGTAGGGGTTTGGACAACCTAACCAATATACCAACCTGGTCCCTATGGTATAAGTAGGCAGCGTTTGTCTGACAAAGCAGGTAATAATGTTAGAATTTTCTTCTCTTTTCGTCTGTTTAGTATTAGATGTTCCGTGACTTCAAACAAACCAAACGTCGCTTCTTTGTTAGAGTACGCATGTCTGTCGGAATGAGTCGCTTTGGGACGTTAAACCCCACAAACCAACCAAACAAGGACATCTCTAAGCACTGGCTGATGACCTGCTGATATATGTTACGGCAAAACTAACTGATCCTCACAGGAGCCATTTGCCAAGAGTAATTGTCATTACGCGTAGTACGACTGACACATTACCAAGAGAAATGGTGATAATGTTGTTGTTTTTCTCAGGACAACCGTAATACACTTTTCGTTCAGAAAGTTTTTTTATTTGTTTGTGTGAAGTATAAATTACCAAGTGGACAGTGATTTTGTGTTTAATCTCTTTAGGAATAAAGGAACCCGCTTTTGATAAGTCAGAGACTGACACGCTAACTTTTTTAGATCATTTTCGGAAGTGTCAGGTAGCCCGGCCGTCATTGGTTTGCGGGGGGTTCCAGCTAGTCACGAAGCTATATATTACGTATGGACAATTTTGTGGATCCGGCTCTTCACTTCAGTTTGTGCTTATTTAACTGTCGTTGCGTCGAATAGCTATTCCATGTCGCCAGCTCTGGCAAGCACGTGGCAATCTTACTTCACCAACAGCACTGTGTGGCATGCGTGGAAATAAGAGCCCTCTTCCGTCACATTGAGTCAACGAGCAGCAACTTGGAATTCAAAGGTTCTTCATTATATCGTCTGACACGGCAACGCCTTGCATTCATCACGGAAACTGAGGCTCAACGAGGAACAATACGACCGGTAAAAACGTTAAGCGCATCCATCGCAACTCGGAGAGCCTCTCGTCATTACCGGAGTGGCGCAAAATCTTCCCTCTTGCACTGTTAATTGCTTGTTTTTCAAATACTCGGATGCCCTAGTTTTTAAAGGCCTTTTGAATTCGCAGCGCCTCAATTTGCATATAGCATACGAGCCTCTTTCCACTTTGCACGTGTGCGTTGACAAAACAGCTCTGGAAAATTCATGGTGAAGTTAGCGCAAAAAACGAGGACCAAGGTAGGAGAAATACACAATGCGAGCGCTATTTCGCATTTAGCGCTCGTGTTGTGTCTTTCTTTCCCTACCTTGGTACTCGTTTTCTGCGCTAACTTCATCATGGATCGGATTCAACTTGCCTAAGCTGGGCTCTAATTCAGATTGGTACGCATTGGTGCATGGCCTTAAGATATACTGCAGTTTTCGGACAAGTAACTGAGTCATGGTAGAGAGAAAGAACAAAAAAGAATCAGTCAACGAGCGCTGTTTGCTTTTGCATACCGTCTGTGCGAAAGAATATCCTGTCTCGTTTCCAAATGGCAAGAGACTATAGCGCTGGGGCAAGGTGTGCTCTCAGCTGCTGACTGAACAGCTTGAAAGCAGCGTTACTGATAATTTGCCAGCTAACGCTACATAGAACTCGAGCTGTTGCAATGCCAAGCTCACAACCGGGTGCTGCGTTTGACTCTCACAAGTTCGACAGGTGCGCTTCTAACGAACTTGTGAGAGCCAAACTGAGCATCCAGTAATTTGTACCGAAGCGACGCGATGCGAACAAAAAAAAAAAGAAAAAGAGAGAGAGAGACGCCTTTCTTTCCACTTTCTCCTACACGAAAAACGCCATTGTCAAACTCGTTGATTGTTTTCATGAGCGAGAAACTAGCGGAGGCGCGAGCATTAGCAGGTGATGGGCAGGCGCTGTAACATTGCGATACATTTCCTGTTACCTTCACTAACGACACGGTTCAGTAGGCGTCCACGCTCGCGACCGGGACTTTCTGTTGTAGTGTTTCCTGGTTACGGCAGCAGTAGCACATTACGACGCAGAACGCTGTCTGACTCCGAGAGGCGTCATTGTTGCGCACAGGAAAAGAGATCGCATGCTTTTTTGCCGGCGCCATTTTCAGGAAACGCCTGGAATTGCCGTCCGTTGTTCTTTCGACATCGGAGCACCACCCCTTTCTTTTTTTTTTTTTTTGTTAAGGGGCGTTGGTATCTCGTATAAACATTTTGCAGCTATTTTATTTGTTGCATACTACATATAACCTTGACGCGTGTTTTTTTAAGGCAGTTAGGCAAGCGCGTTTTGCTCAATTCACACTGCAGCGTCGATCAGGGTGGAGAAATACTAATGCAGCGTTAGTTGTTTGCCCCTCGGTGTCAGTATGTCTAGTAATTTTGACGCCAAATGTAGCTGATAAGCTGCAGGCTTCTAGTGCTGTACAACTGTCGTTAAGCGTTGATAATTGTTACTCGAAAGCATTTTAGTACTCGTGTGGGTAGGCAGAGAACTTCTATATTTCACTCTCTCAAAGCAAAAGATGCAATGATGGCAGCCTCATCTCGATCAAAAGTAGTTTGAAATTCGCAAAAAATATCAATAAACACACTGATATTAAGGAAACTAACGCTCACTGTAACTATAGAAGAATTCTTCTGTTTTGTTTTTGTTTTTTTAATTTATGATGTGGATCAATTGGAAATTATAGTTCAGCCTTTTCTATGGCTGAAATATAATCGATTAGTAAGTAGCAGAAAAAACAACCTCATGGCGCAATGGGAACCGAACCAACGATCTTCGAACTTCGCATACGGTGTTTTACGAACTGAGCTATGGAGGCGGGTGTTCCATTTTCCACTTTCCGTTGTATTTATGTTGCGTATTACCTAACATTGCCTTATGCTTTCCTTAGTTTTGTTTACAGCTGGTTTCCATAACAGGTATGCAATAACTAATTCTTTTTTCCCCGCCCTTGTCAGTTGAATCACATCGATGATTGTGAACGAACGACCAGATGGCAGCAAAAGGCCATGGGTTTACGCGCATACACACAAAGCCCTAAATTAACAGCTCATCTAACCATGCCGCGCCATGATGCGTAAGTGTTTGATCAAGAGGCATCTATTTTAAAATATTTTAAAGGTATATTTTAAGTATATTCTACACCCTATAATGACTGTGGTAAACGGATTTGAATTTTGTCGGCATATAATGATGGCCTTATCGAGTCTGTAACGTCCAATTTCATGGCACGAAGCACATTACGGCTTTTCAGTAGAATGCTGTATCGCATAGTATATGTGCTTTACTTATGACATGATTAAGACTAGCAGTTGAATTCCTTAATTGCAGGATTGCGCTTGAACTTAGCAGACTTATTCTTTTTAGGGTGTTGTCGAGACGCCTTTAATATGCATATACGTTGAGAAGATTATAGTTTCAAAGAGCTGTTCAAACACTTCAAGGGCCCTTTGCAAACCTTCCGAGCTTATATAATCGTAAGCTAAGTCAGGTGTCTTCAGTTTCCTTTTACCGCGCATATTGGGTGTTAAGGAGTCGCTGAGAGCGCTTTCATTCTTTGTTCATTTTCTTACTTTTCATCTCCTCCCCTTTACCTGTGCTTCAAACGTGGGATGAGTGCTGTATCCCAACGCTAATCAAGTTTCGCATTAGCACCCCCGTTCAGCTGAGTATCTCGAAAGCGAGCACCGTCAGGCCACTCGAAAGGTGTGCAGTTACCATTTTCGGCGGAACGCCTCTTGATCTTTCCAAGAAGCGCGCAGCTTCACAGGTCAGATTCCCCATCGAAATAAACTTAATCACGCTGCAGTAGCGGACGGCACAAGGGCAAGCATAAGCGGAATGCCGTGGCTGCAGGAAGAGGATGCCGTGTCGTTTGAATTTGCATTAATTAATGCTTCTTCGCCCTCTTTAAGTATCGCTAACGACTTCCCCCGATATTCTCGTTTTCAGGCTAGGAAGCACCTAGGAAAAACTAGCTCAGCCATTTCTAGTCAGTAAAAAGGGAGGAAAAAATAACTAAAAATTTGGTTTTGGAAATTGAAACGTAGAAGGAAATGGGTGGAGAGACACGCGCAGATAACTGCCAGCCAGGACTAAAAACAATAAATGAGTGAAACGAACATAGTTGTCTTTTAGCAGAGAATGTTTTCCCATTTTTCGCTTGACTTCAGTGCAGCGGTTTGGGTTTCAATTTTTATGGTCGTATAGCCCTTACACCCTTATGTACCTGAGGTGATGTTATAACCTTAGGACTGAGTTGCCGCGGGCAAATTCTGTTTCAAGTGACACGCCTTGAAGATCTCCTATTGTGCGGGCGTCCGTTCTCTTTTTCTTATCATTAACAACAACACCAAAATAAAAACCCGGCTTAGTTCATAGTGGCAGCTTCGCGTCCATATTAGCAGCGGCGTTAAGGTACACGATTCTTTATTTTTATTTTTTGAGGCAATTTTAGAAAGCGGTTAGTTAGTGCGGAACAGGTTTTAATTAGGAGAAAGGGAAGGATGGTCGAAATAAAAAGTGCTCCTCATTTAAAATTTATTTGTGTATCGAACCCTCCTTCCTCCGCCATCGAGCCACAGGAATTACAGAAGTAAACTGGTGAGAACATGGAAATGGAGGAGGGAATGATGACTGACTGTGGTTTGGCCAATCGCGAATGAGGTTCGCTTACACTTTGGTTTTCACTTCAGTTTTGGTTTAATCTCATTAAATACTCATTAGCATACAGTCAGGATATACAGTCGTAATCTACCACATAATGCAAAAGAGCACCCGATATGGACATAAAGCCCCGCTTTAACCAATCCGTATGAACATGCCTGGCATCCAAGGCTTCTTACTGGTTCGGTTTCCATCTCAAAAGTGCTGCCGAAGTTGACAGCTGCTTCCACTGTCGGCTTCAGGCACGCACAGACAGACGTTGGTGAAATAAGGGCTCTAGTGCTAGCAAAATACAGTGGTTACATGAATGTTACGGAGCACCCGATTGTGCAGTGACGTGAAGTTAGCGGTACGCAAGACTGCGGGAACCATCTCGGGTCTTTTACAGAGTTTCTTTGAGCCATCTCGATATCATTAGTTATGTTCTCATGGGTAGGGTCGCAAACCGGGGCCGCATACTCGAGATTGGATAGTATCAAGTTAATGTATATGAACAGTTTGAAGTATTTTTCGTCCGTAAATAAATTTATTCATTAACCTTTCCTTGCGCCAGTTCTCTATAGTGGTGAGGTCTAACCAAAGTAATGCAGTCTTGTTATATATGGTTATTTTTCTACAACTGACACAATCGTTAACTAAGAGGATAGTATAACAGTTCATTAGTAAGGGGAGATTATTAATACAAGCAACAATTATAATAGAGCTTCAAGGACTGAACCTTGTGAAACACTTGGACTCATATCTGTTAGACCGGGTTATAGCCGTCAGCACAAACAGTCAGGGATTAAGAAATAAACATTCAATCCATTTCAATAAAGTAAAGTGATTATTTCCCTGATTTCGTTCGTGAAGTTATAGTTTATGATTATCTTGTCCAATGCTTTTGCAATATTCAAGCACATACAGTCAGCTAGTGATGATTGATGATGAAATATGATGAAATGCATGCGCAAAAAGATATTCTTGAGTTTCACAAGGGTAAGATTTTCGGAATCCGTGTCCTACGCACGTAAAAAATGGATTTCATCCAAGCGAATTAACAAGGTTGGTGAATATTATATGTTCTAACACTTTACAACGAATACTGGTAAAAGAAATGGGACGATAACTACAATGACATGTTTTGCTGGAGGACTTATAGACGGAAACTACCTTCTAATTTTCCACTCATTGGGCAGAGAAGATGAGCCAAGATAATACTGCAAAGATTTGGAGTGCATGTAAACATAAAGTGACTTGCATTTTTTAAAAAGAGTTTTGAGTTAATATAGCCATATCCCGGAACGGAATGAACGCTGATCTCGCCGATTAGTTAAAGGGTGCATATTAAAAGAGCTGAAGTGGCGTCTTGTTGGCGTATATGTTCATCAGATATAGCGGTAAAGTTCTCAGCAAGCGTATAATTATGACTAGTGGCACAAAGGTCGGAAGAAGTGAAATCATCCGAAGGGTGACCCTATACTAAATATCTTGAGCGCAAAGTTGCTTCTCTGATCATCCGCGCGTAATAACAAAAGAGAAATCGAAAAACCTTTCCCAGAAAACTTCGGACAACACTTTGGACGCGGACACAGTACTAAGCAAGTGTTATTGCTTTCCTTAGCATACGAAGGAAGGTCTGTACACACCTGCATAGCAAAGGGGTAGCGCTTCAGTCAGCGATCGCAAATGCCGTCTCCGCGTCCACTGAAGTGCAAGTCACTGGATTGGTTTCCTAAGTACATGAGAGACGATGGTGCTGCTGTCGCTCCGATGGGGCGTTTGAAGACGAGTTGTATGCCGGGCCGTATGCGTGCAGGATGGACGCGAAAACAAGATGCAAGAAAGCACCCCGTCAAACGCGCAAGCGTGGCAGGGATCCCCTGTCTGGGGTGACGGAGGCCGGCGGATCAGGCAACACGAGGAGCCAAAAAATGGAGGCCAGAGCGCACGAAGCATACAAGTAGGGCCTTCATATACTTGCTGCGTGGTACTAGATGGGCGCGGTTATCGAACAGAGGACTACTTAGTTTACGCGATACAGCTCCGCAAGATTCAGGACTGGTACTCTCCTTAATCAGTTGAAGAGAGGCCGTGTATTAGCATAAAAACGTACTAAGCAGTCTTAAAAAGTATAGGTTCTGATACTTTGCGTTGCCGGACCTAGCGGCTAGGTCATGAATGTAACTATATATAAGCGCACCCTGGAAAGCACGCCAAAAACACCACGCCGTTTACTGACAAAGTGGCTCCAAAGAAGGCAAGAAGACAGGTTTTCTGATGTCCCATTTCTCTTGTAACTCTACCACATTCACCTGAGTCGCCTTCGCTGCTATATGTAAATTAGATGTCATATGATAAGTACTATACATTCACATGCCTATATATAATACTTCCCATTACTTTTCACTAACGTCCCATCGTTCATACATGCTACACGCAAGGAGTAGCAACCACTCAGAACCTGAGTTTCTTCATTGTCAACGTTGCTTTCACGTTTTCGTGCCGCCTAGCGTCACGGTCGAACAGCGCGAGGACGTGGCTAGCTCCCGTGCTGCAGCTAATTCTATCAATGACTTTGCCAGGAACCGGCGTGCCGTTGCGTCATTTGCAGGCGCCGGAAGACAATCTCGTGGTCGCCTTGATTTCCGGGCGTCGGCAATTGGGCAGGACGCGTGTGCAAGCTTGGTATTGCACCGGGCTTCGCCACCCGCGCTGCGTCATTTGAGCCAGCCTTGTTCGAGGGCGGCACGCTCGGGGTTTTGCAGAAGCGGATAAGTATAGCGCCGGGCTGGCTCGCCCCCGGGCACGCGTGGAGCCGGCAACACACCCTGGCATCCATCGAGCTAGTCTCGCGTTTTTTAAGCTGAGATCAACTTCTGACCGACCCTCGAGGAAGTAATAACGCTTTCGAAACACTACCGTTTTCGCTCCGCGTGAAGTCTACGCGCGGGAACAGCCGCCAGACCCCATCCAAATTGTCTCATCAGCCTGCTCTGGCTGATTGGCTCCTTGCTTGCGTCTTTCACCTTGTGAGGCTATAGTTATCGCGCGTTCCCGCTGCTGGCCGGTCTCCCAGTTTACCTTCCCGGTCGGGCGCGCACTTTCCGCTGCTGTCGTAATGCGGCCGAGTGTGCGTGGTATAGTTCCCGCTAATTGAATGTATTCGCTCAGCAAAGCCACCCTTGGCGAAATGTGATTGCTCGGGGCACCGGATCCGCTCATCGAATGCTAAATAGAGGCGCTGCATTCGCCGACATCACGATAGGGCAATGCCACCGTCACTATGTCGGCTTGGCAAATAGGCAAACCGCCTTCAAACCGTCGCCATCGGAGGGTGGAGATGCCGGCAAAGGGCTGAAAAGGAAACGGGCCTTGAAAGGCGGAGGATTTGTATCGCCCAGAAAGTATACGTCTCGCTTGGCGAGCACACGCTCTGGGAGAAAGGTTACCCAGTCGGTGGCAAGGTCCCGTCTTTGTGCCCCGTGCGTGAAAGAAATAATGCTCTTCCAAGCGAGGATACGCGGTGTTACTAGGGCACCGCGTTAATTAACTAAAAGGGTCTTACCCACGTGGACCATTCTGCCGCTTAATTCGCGGAACCTTGCTTTATCATATCTCGAAGATGTCTGCAGGAAACTGGACATTACGCGCAACCGTCAGGACGAATTGCATAAAGTCCAACATGAGCGACTGCGCGCATGCGTGAAAATTCCCGCCACGGAAACGAGGGAACAGTAGGAATTGCTGCTCTTGCTGGGGCCCTTGCTGACCCTGAAAACGCGACTTTAATGAAAGGGGCGGTAACGAAGCAGGACGAGAGAGAGACAAAGGAAAAGGAATTTTTAATTAGCTAGCTCTATCCAGTATAAGGACTAGGTCGCGACTGAATACGGGCGCTACTGCACTCACAGCCCAGTGTTAGCGTACGATGTATCACCTGCTAAAAGGAACACTGAAATGGAGGCGTAAAATTAGAACGCTAAAGCGCCCGACCTAAATCTCTCGCTTACTATCTTCTTTTCTTGTGACGAAGTGAATTTATATGGCCTTATTTTAGTAGCTTAGCAAATGGATATTATGCGTCTCACCATTCATCAGCTACTGCTGCTGCTGCTGCTCGCTGACTCAATGATCAAGAAGTGTTCAGGGAAGCTCGCACTTCTATTTCTGAATGCTTAACTTACAGCTGGTGCGCGGAGCTTGCTAGCATAACAAAGCACCCGTTCCTTTCTCCCAGCGACTACTGCAGTGCGCACTGCAGGGGCACCAATAGTCTTTCCCGTGTCGCTAAACATTGACGGTCTCTCTCAGTACGTTTGGTACGTGGACCCTTGCCAACCTTTTAACATTAATAGGGCGTGGTACGAAGCTGTTTTCAGCATGTCCAAAAGACGCGTTACTAGGTTCTGAATTGAGATTTTTTTTTTTTTATGAATGTCATGCCTTGTTTTCGTTATTTTTCCGCAAATTCCCTCAACTTAGCTTAAGGAATACGTCTGGTAGACACAAGGAAATAGGGAAATCGCGCCGGCCTCCCCCTTACACCATTCCATTATACCAATTTCTTGTTTTTCTCTTGGGGCACTTTAGTCGGTACATATAGCTACGGACAGCTTGTTTGGAACACGTTATGAAAATGCTCTCAACAAAAACTCAATGTTTTAAAAGTAATAAGAAAGGCTGTAGAAGTTCTTTAGAAAGCAATGGTGATGCGCCTTTGGGGCCTACGAAACAAAATGTATACCAGAAAAACAAGCCAAAACGTGTACGCTATAGGCGCAAGAAGGCTCAGAAGTCTGTGCATGTACGTCTGCGCGTGTCTAATTGTGTGAGGAAGGGGGGGGGGGGGGGGAAAGGGGGGCGTGCCGAGCCATGAAAACGTAAGCGTCGCTACCAGATTAAATCCCGCGACCCCAGGTTCAGCACCCAAATATCATGTAACGAATCTGCTGCTACTTTTCTTTTTCTTTTCTATTTTGTAGCCGTCGAGCCATCATGGACGCTAAGAAAGAAAAAAGTCAATGAGTAAAATAACAAGCAGCGACACTACCTGCATGCAATAAAGCGATATATCGCAAACTAAGAAGGGAAATTGCATGAATTGAGTTTGCTGTGACTGGCACTGAGAGTGAAAATCGCGCTTTAGTGCTTTAAAGGCTCTTTCTAGGCGGACTTATCGAATCTTCAACGTGCACTGGCCGGCGAAAATTTCATTTACGATGGGCGCTGGGCGAGTGGCTGCGAGTGGCTTTTATTCGAGTCACAAATGCTGCACATATGTCCCATAAACGAGTAAGCTTTGTGAGAAAAACACGCAAAAAAAAGTTCCACGTCTCGTTTTTTGGCACCCTATATGCAGTGTATACGCCCATTGCAGTTTCACGACGTCGAGTAGGGAGAGATGAGCGAGGTTCGTATGGCGTCTGCAAGCACTGATTTGATATAAATCGCTCGGGACACAACTTTCTAGATTCGAGTTTCACAGTCTGAAAGACTGACAGCGGACTTCGCTGTGAGCGTGAATTCTGCGTACGTGAAAGGTGAGTGTCTCAATTTGTTTTTGCGCCTCTCCACTATGCCTGCAGAAAGCGCGGTCTTGCAGGTCTCTTACGCAATAACGTAGCCTTAATATTGCAGCTAGTGGCACCGACCTTGTAACCACGACCTCGTAGAGTTGCTCTAGACGAGAGAAAATCGGAAAATACTCGAATAACAAAAGCGACTGCGCTGAGGGCCACCACAGCAATCAATCATTTTGCTTGATCGGTAATCACGAGTTACTTTAGCACTTATCATGAGCTCTAATTTCAACCGGTGTGCACAAATTTGATGCGACAGCTGGCCTCCGGGAAAAGGGCACTTCACACGCAAAACCGTTGGCGCTAAGCCTTCACTTCTTTGCGCGTACGTTTTCGTCTGTCACCGTAGATGAACGAAGACGGGGAGGCCGCTGCTGAGCTGGTGAGAAAGGCGAGGCTGTCGGCGAAGTTGAAAGCAAACGAGAGACACTGAGGAAGCATGGGAGCGTCTGAAAGGCTTCCTGCGGGGACAGAGCGTGAAGGCTGAGGGGAAGCTCGGAAACCCGAAAATAGTCGCATTTAGGCGAAGTCAGAGCCGAGCGCCGAACCGTTCCGAAAAGGCTTAAAATTGCAATCTCTTTTTCAGAAGTGTGGAGAGCAGCGATAACTGAGCTGGGCAGTTCTCTTTTTTCCTTCTTCTTTCTTTCATGCGCACGCGTGTTTACGAGTCGTGTGCACCTTGCGTGCTAGCTCCTTTTCGAATGACCGTGAGTCTTCTCCTCGCATGGACGGGTTGTTGGCACCCCTACTTCCTGCTAATGCCTGGTGTCTTTACTGTCCTCTTGAAGTGCACATATACACCTTAGGGCGGGCCTGTTGTCAGTCTTCTGGACGTCGGCATCTGTGCCGCTTTGTCGCGCTCTCTACTGTTTACGAGAGTGTAACTAACGGTGCAAGCGAGGCATGCGAATCGGCTTTGCTATTATCGGACAATATTGCTGAAATATATGGCATAAAAAGCCATCTACTTGATTTAGCATTGCGTTCTAGTATAACTGATTTACTTCCGCATTTGCAGGGCCCGTGGTTTCTTTTCTGAGCGCACCAGCGCGTTTTATAACCATGTTCACAGTATGAATTGTTGAGAAAGTTAGTTTGCAAAACCTTGCGTAAGTCGTAGCGGGCTGTCTAGCTTCCATACCATACCTATGGTGCCGCCTCAATCTGTACAAAAAACGTGAACTGTGTGCGGCCCAAACCTCGGCTGTCACGATTAAACATTATTTTGTCTCCCTCGCAAATAAGCCCTTCTTGAGCATAGATCAAGAAATTACGGTTTCAGCGCGGCTTACTAGCAATATGTGGCTTTTTCTCGCCACTACTGAAAATCGCTCTCCCGAGAGCACGCCGACTAGAGTTTACATGGTCCGCTCAGGTCACCGCACGACTGACTTCCTCCCCAAAACGACCTTTCAGCAGCTGAGAGAGCCAGATGCCAGTGCACTCGTGATGGGGTACCGGATCACTCTATACATCGCCGCTCCAAGTACCAGAAAGATGCGCAGAACACAAAGAGCAGCGCCTATTGTGCTGAAGATGGTGGAGCGCACCTGACATCAGTATTTCGCTGTTACATCGCCAGAGCCATTTAAAACTGTTTGCACGCTTAATGTTTCTTTTGGCGCAAACATAGCGCTTGGCCGAACAAACAGCGCGCTTAGCGGCAGCTTCGGTGGAGCTCACCGCCAACGCGTGTCGCCGTGTCGGGGAGCGCAAGCGTGGGCTTACAAGCGAAGCCGCGAGCAAACGAAACGTGGTGTCCCGATGCAAGCGCACTGAGGGGCAACCTTGAAATTTGTGACGGGGGCGTGTGGGCCCATTAAGCGCCACTCGAATTTCAGTACGTTTGGTGTGGGAGCACTTCGATCGCCTCTCGACACTCTGTTTCTTCTTTCTTATCTCGTAGTAGGGCTTACAGAGGAATACTCATTCTGGGCCGCATTTTGTTCGGTGTACGCTCGAAGATTGCGAACCCCAGGTTTATTCGTGGTTTCTCTTCAGCACGAGTGGTTCACAGTGCCTAACAGGGTTGATTTGAGGGTCATTTGGTGATGCATTACTACATAAGACACGCGCCAATCGCACGAAGACACCGAAGAAGACGAATAACAAAGAGGACACTGTAGGTTTTGCACTCGTCGTTTTGTCGCCTTCTGTGTCATTGCCAGAAGTGCGCGTGTTTTTTGTAGTTTCAATAGGCTACCTAGTGCTTCTTATCTGGGAATATTTAGTTCCAAAGTGCTGCTCAAGCTGACCGGTTGCATTCTCGACTGGCATTGGGCATACAATAATAATAATAAAAAAAAACATTAGCGAACAAGCGAAATTTGGCTTTGATTTCGCTGCTCCTTTGCTGTTATTACTACTTTTTTTTTTTTGTTCGTAAATTTCATTTTATACGTAGAAGATTATGACTTGCGGGGGAAGTTACAAGAACTAGGGACAGGAAGAGCATTCTATACAGTGAATTTGAAACGGTCCTCTTTGCTTGTTCCTGCATCTTTTGACTACAATACTTGTTTCCTAAGTTTATGCGCTTTCCTTATTAACGTTAGAAAAATGCGACAGCGTACAGTCTGAAACAATATGTAAGAGAACGCTGAATTTGCACTCAGAGAGCGGATTTATTTTTGCATCTGTATGTGAGTTAGACGTATTAAAAATGAATCCTGTACCTTCAGGAAAGCAGACTGAAAAAAAAAAAAGAAGAATGTCTGATAATCCTCATATACGTAGGGAATAATCGTCAACTGTATGATAATAAAGTGCCTTTCATATTGCTTCGACCATTTCATGCGTCAGTTTGGAATTTGTGTCTTTATTCTTCTATCGGTGACAGTCATAAAGAAAGATTAAATGCGTGGGGGCTGCGCCTTTGGCAATATCTAGCGCTCATCGGAAGCGCGACGCAGCAGATTTGTCCGACGCAATAGCGTTTCTTGTTACTGCCTTCGACGTTCTATCCTCAGGCTGAACGGCGCGTCCCTGTGCGCGGATTTTTAACTGCAGTAGGAAATGGATCACGCATCGCCAGTGAATGTCGGATCGCTCGCAGAGCGCAGAGGTCCTCGAATGCTTATTGCGCAACGGCATTATCGCGCGGGACGTACGGTAGCAAAAAAAAAAAAAAAAAAAAAAAAAGAAAGAAAGAAAGAAAGAAACAGGAGAACCTATACACATCCGACCTGACATATGAGCACTGAATACGCAGGAAATTAACCGTGCCGTAACCGCCTCTTTTACTGCTTCTGAGCACGCTACAGATAAGAGCGCTAAAAATAGTTCTCCCATTTTTATCTTCATTATTCGATCTTTTCATATACTAAAACAAACAAAAAAAAACAGCTACCTGGGAGCAGCCGACGCTTGCGTAACTACCATCGCTCTTTCAACAGTTACCGTGCTTTAGCAACGTACACGGGCTGCCCCAGTTTTAGTAGATTTCGTGTACTTTCCTCATTGCTTGAACACGGTATAGCGCGCACATGTTGGCAATGGTAGAGCTTGTAAGATGTAGACCGTTCAGGGGTGTATTTCTGATGAGGTTGGTAAAACTAGAATACCTAAAAAAATGACGTCGTAATCGTTATAAATATGCGTTTCTATCATAGCGCCATGATTGTTGCGAAAAAAATATTGTAATTATTATAAACACCAAGAAGCATTTCGAGGAACGGTCGCTACGTTGCCGAAAGTTACCACCACCTGAAACTTAGGGGATGACATTTACATGCGCCCGACTGTTCTCGTTAAAGCAAACTCCCTCTTAAACCTTTCCTTCTCTGTTATCGTCTTTGCACTGTACACTTTACAAGAGGTTCTGATCAGTGATATTTGAATAATTACGCAAAAAGCAGGCTGTCCGACTTTTTGGACATCGGGGTTGTCAATGAAATCGGACTGAGCACCACGCACGCTCTAATGAATACCTCTAACTTAGAGCTATTCATTAGTGCGCGTCTGGCGGCCTAATCGACCACTGGCTAATTTACGCAGCCTTAGCAATCACTGCTATCGGCGACGGCCTGAATGTTCGAGTCGGCGGACCCATTCAAAGTGAATGATCCGGCAATAAATTTTGCAGCAAGTTTCCTGGCCACAACCAATTCCATGTAAGAAGGGCCAGCCAGCTCCCTCCCTGCACACTGGATATTCGGCGAGGCTTTGCGAAATGAATTAACTTCCTTGGCCTTGAAACGAGCTGGCAATGCGTTGTGCTTTGCATGTGTTCATACGAGATTAAATGAAGGAACTAACAAAGCAGGCCTTGTCGGAAGTATTCATTAGCCAGTCGCGACTAATGAATAAAAAAAAAAACGTGGGCGAAGACTGCTTCAAAGCTGCGTTTCTTTCATGGGTTAGGGCATCGCGGCGCCTACATAGAAGCGCTCTCTTTGACCGGGAACTTGCCGTTGCGCACGTTTAAGCTCACTC
Organism: Amblyomma maculatum; assembly: GCF_055883805.1. NCBI lineage: Eukaryota > Metazoa > Arthropoda > Arachnida > Ixodida > Ixodidae > Amblyomma > Amblyomma maculatum. The sequence goes on from NC_139344.1 coordinate 212,787,431, forward strand.
CCTATTGCCCTTCGCTACAATCTAATTAGCGTCACCAATACCGGTGTCCTAACACGAGGTGTTCCCGATGTGCTTCTTCATTGTCGCCGCCGCTGTCAACAGCCTGCGCGCTCCCCTAGATTCGGTCGAAAGTCGTTAAGCTCTCTCGAGTGAAGTGCGTTGCGAGAAAGTGTGAACTGCACGGAGACACCTCGCGTGGAGATACCTCCGGCGAAACTTAAGGTAGAGTTCAGTGTCAGGCGAAAGATACCGTCTTATTCTTGTTGCTTTTAGTGCAGCAACCAACCCTATCGGATCCGTCTTTTGTCTTGTGTCGCCCGCGAGTCCCGTACAAAAGATGCTCAACGGAAACAAAGCCCTCCATCGGAGTTGCCGGGGCGTGCTCTTAGGCCCCGAGAACACCGTTCAATTATCTGAAGCGCTAATGACTCACCATGCGCTGTCGCCGCAGGCAAAAAGAAAGCCGCAGCGGCGGAAGCCTTCCACCGGGAGCTCTTCCATCTGGGTCGTTAACATTCTGTCGCTGCAAATGACAGCGGTCGCAGGCGCCTATAAATACCGCGCTCCGATCGCCCGCTTCGGAACACCACGCGTGCTACGCTGAAAATGCGAAGAGCGCTTTCCTGTCGCGTGCCGGCAGTGTTGCATTGCTGTATTATTGCTAACCGTTCCGCGAAGTATTGCTTACTTGACGTGCAAGCTCTTGAAGCTGATATAATTTTCTGGCCGCATCTCAACAACCCACAGCAATACTAGCTTTGAAAGGCTTACAAATGATTTCGCATTTGCCAGCGTGAGCTGCCACATCTTTGCCTTTAAGTGCTTCGAAAACGGCGAGAAGAAAAACGTGAAGTAGCGGAAACAAGGACAAGCCCGAGCACTCAGGCCGGACGCACACTCCGACAAAACGACACTGTCCGCTACCAGTGAAGTGCGAAATTTTGCTCGCTTCCTACGGTAATTACCAGGGAAGACGTCGGATGGCCGCTTGCGATTATACAACTTGTGCCCACAAAATAGTGCCAGGGACGTAGTTTAAGATGACGATGCATGCACTAACGTGGGCCTCTGCGCACTGTCTAGAAAGTCAGCTCGTTACATACATCTCGCTCGGAGTCCGGAACGCGTCAGCAGAAGACAACCTGCATAATTTGCGAGTCGTAAGAATGCGCATCTCTGACACTTGAAGCTGCAGACGCAATTTCACTGTCATGACCGAGAGTTTCGCCTTGGTACTAGACTCACGGACCTAGTGCGGACCTTTCGGCTCATAGAAACGTAGCCCTCCACAGCCCTGCTTTCCAAACAGCAGCGCCGAGTCTAAAGTGCACCCAGCACAAGAATCATAACACAGGAGAAACCTTCAATTCTGTATGACGTAATCCGGCGTGTCCACAATCACCGAAGCTCCGGCGGGGATTCAGTTGGGCTGTCCATAGTGGCGCCTGCAATTTCGCGTATTGATTAGCTTCCGATGGTCTGCCAGCGCCGCAATAAGCGGCCTCCTCGCTCTACTCTGCGCGCCGGGGCACCCACTTCCGAGATAACATTGTTTGCCGTCGACAGCCCATCTTGGCAGCAGTGTTTATGGGAGGCCAAAGCAGATGGGACGGGCTCTTCCTTCGGTCGCTTATGGCTTTTTTGCTGCGCTGGACTAAGGTCCAGTAGCCGAGAACCTCATCTACAGTGGTTTCTTGCTGGCCTTCTCTGCCGGTGCGCGTTTTGTTTCGCTGAATCGCTACACGTTTTGGGATTGCACGTGCTTTCTGCAGTTCGAATGGATGACCGTGGCTATACCCGTTGTCTCTGGCGGAAGAGCCGGCTTCTTCCTTCGTTCAAGGGCAGAAGCTCAGCTTCCGGCTGCCGATCGACCTGCAAACGTCGCGAACGTTGTGCATCAAGGCTGAGAGAGAGGGGGAAAAATGGAGCCGCCCCTAAAAATGGCAGCGCACAACCTTGCTTTCGCGTATTAGTCCCTGTTTCCTTTTGTCCGTCGCCGCGACTGGGTTGCCCGAAAGGCGTAAAGTGTACACAAACAAGAAGAAACGCTTCGCAAACTGTTTCGTGTGTGGACAAGCTTTTCCAAAAACGTTCACTCGAAACAAACAGTAGCAATAAAAATTACAACAAAGGAACTCCCATCCTTGCCGGCAACCCTACAGCCTTTTTATCCCTGGCTCAAAAATGGCGCAATCGATCATCTGTTTTTTGTGAAGGAGAGGTCAGGTTTCTGAAATTATGTGCCCAATGACAAAAACCTCATCGTGCTCTGTCACATCTTTAAAACTGGGATGCTTGCTCGTTACTAGAGCAACGACAGTGCTTCTTCTAATACGGTCATCCGTAAAGTGACACTGATGATCGTGTTACGTACACTAAAACTGAAATCGCATTACTGTTGTTTCCTCTAGACTGCCAAATCACGGAGTTGCGCTACAGTTTATATATATATATATATATATATATATATATATATATATATATATATATATATATATATATATATATATATATATATATATATATATATATATAATACCTCTAATTTTAAAACTTTGTGCTACAAAAATCTCATGACTTGGCTGTAGCTAGGCATATATTGAGGTATTTCACTTACGTGGGAGAACGCGATTACTTATTTTCTCATTCCTTTAAGATAAATAGATGGAGTAGATGAAGCACAGATTACGTTTGTATAGCATGCGAAAATGAAGTGTACTTGGCTGCGAGAGGCGAATAGCGAGGTGGAGGAACGCTCCATTTAGGTAGGAGTTTATATATAGACACACGCTGCAAAAAAAAAAAAAAAAAAAAAAAAAAAGCACGTTTTACTAAAGTTTTAACTGGGGAAAAGCTTAGCCTTCATCAGAGCAACGTCCATGATTGTTGGGCATCAGTATACGGAGAGATGGAAAGAAGACTGCACAATGCACCTTACGTAAGATCCCCCACCCGAAAACAATTTGCAGCTGCGCAGTCATTGCGCTGAGGAAGAAAACATCTTAGGTGCAACTAGTGCTTCAGAAACATGTTCGTTGGCTGCTTCTCTCCCTCACTGCTTTCGAGTGTTTGTTGCACTCTGTCCTGCAACTATGTCATTTCATCTTCCCTGCTGGGAGCAAGGAAAATCGCCTGAAATAAGGGTCTTTGTTCGAACCAAGCAGACGAGTTCTTCCATTCGATGGCGCTGAGTTAATTGCCTCGCTCAATGTTTATTTCAGTCGCGCTGGTCGAAGCAGTGGTCGATTAGAGCAAAGAGAGGCCTCTATAGACCAGGGCCAACGTTGACATGCGACAGGATTGGCTGGCCTCCAGGTTCACTTTTCATTCTTTAGCCGAATTCGTTGAGGATGAGACCAAACGGTCGAAGCGTCCTTCGGCAAGCGCTCATAAGTATTATTGAACGTGGGTATCGTTTCTGTAACTATCTGTATCGCATTGGGTACGTTTGTAAAACGACTGCAGCCGTCTGCGAGGCTTAAGCAGCCTTCAGGAAATCTTGTTCGAAAAATAACCGGTTGCCTGAGCTCACTATAGCTCTTCAGTCAATTTTGCCGCGCTGTATCAGTCGTGCTTTCTCACCGCTGTTGCACACTGCTGCCGTGGACGTTATGCCACCAGTATTCCGTTTCACACTCCGTCCCTTATTTGTTAAACGTGCCGAGGAAACACCGTTACCCAGCGGAAAGGATAGATTTGTCTCAAAAATCACGTCGCACCAGTAATAACCCACCGCTTTCTCTAAAGAAAAATAATAATGAAGTCCTCGTTAGGCTTTTTGAATTCGACGCTGTACTCAGTTTAGGTCTTTTTGCGGTAGGTCCAAGGCCAGTTTCGTCTAGTTCGCGTCCAGACCTGCGCGAGAACAAAAAGCAGTGTCTCTGCCCCCGAGCTGAGACCCTCGGAAAGGGCTTTCAGAGGGAGCGACCGGCCGCTTGCAACACTTGTGAGCGCCGATTGGAAGACGAGGAGTCGATCGTGAGTTTTCGAAAGGCCTCTGCTGTGCGCGCCTACTCAGGCTAATTTTGTCCCTTGGCCAACAGTAAAAGCGGCGGCTGCTGGCAGGGATCGGAAGCGCCTTCGCCGCGTTGCGTTCGACAGCGACCGCGCTTGTCGTTAGCGCCGCCTGCGGAGTGGTCCGACTCGCGCCGCCGACAGCCGCGGGCACCTGAGCGCGACGAAGACAGCCGCGAGTGGTCCCTGCTCGGCGGTCCTAGCTGCACGGGGGAAGATATGCCTCGCGCCTAAATTTAGCGGCCCGCAATCGATAGCCGGTGCACAGGAGTGAAGGTTTTCGCCTCTTCCTTTGCCCGGCCAAATGGGGGTTACTTGCCACCGCTCTGAACCACGTCGTAGGCGACCCTAGTGTGGGCGGTCGGGGCTTCGCCGCCGGGCTCCGCGAGCCGCCGGGATTGCTCGCAACAGGTGGTTCTTTCGGAGAGTGGCGACCGCAGGAGGAGGAGCAGGGAGGGGAAAAGGCGAAGATTGAAGCCTGGACCCATCATCTCGGAACGACGCCGGTGGAGACGGAAGCGCACATGAATTGAAACAGGAATGCGTGAATATTACGACAAGGACTTCTGAAATCAAAATCATTGGCTACCTTGCGCCCCGTCTTTTTTTTTTTACTTTCCAATAATGTAGGGCCTAGTTCAATAATGTAGTTCAATAATGTAGGACCTAGCCCTAGTATATGGACTTCTATAAGCGAAATGTTATTTTTGTCTAAGCGTTTCACCATCGGTGGGCTAAGACCTTAATGCTCACTCCTTTCTTCAGACGTTTCGCTGTGAAAAAGAGTATGCGGTGTTCTTAGATCACTGTCCTTCGGTTTCTATCATAGAACCCATCGTCTTCCAACTCATTTGTTTTGTGCCATCCACTGAATTGCTGGCATGCGCTACAGCTGGCATTGCCTGCCAATGTAGTTCGTACAACAAAAACTCGCTCAGAGCACGAAACGCAAAGGTGGAAAACTACCAATCATATAATTCACCGGCAACGAATTATATGCCCAACTTGTACGCCCTTTTCGCAACATTCCCAGCCGCATTTGGTTCTAGGGCAGCAGTCCCTCACGAATGAGAATAACGGCGCTCGGGTAGGTGAGATCAACTTCCATTCTCACCGCTTGAATTTCTGCTTGATTTCAGTTGGTTGCGATATATTCAGCAAAACTACATAGAACAGAATCAAAGAGTCAGTGACTGTAATAAAACCCTGAAGTGAGACTGATGAAATGAAAACGACACATAAAGAAAAGCAACTAAACCAGCGCCATAAGCAATTGTATATTCATGTTAAATGGACGAATAGTAAAAGTAAGATTCTTCACTAAGCACAGAGAATAAAATACAGCCCTGAAGAGCTCTAAAATTACACCGCAACATGCGCAAGCCGCAGCCAAATGCAAAAGTGTCTCGAAAAGTGCTAAGAAATGGTCACGAAATATCATGTCATATATCAAATACGGAAATCTTTTTGTGGGTGTGTTTATCTGTGAGAGTCTCTATAAGGGCAATAATTTAAACGAGCAAGGAGATTCATTTCCATATAAGCTTACAGCAGCAAAGAACGCGACGTCAGTAGAGCTGTAAAATTTGGTGCTCTCCTTATCACCAAGGGAAAGGTCATGTGTTTGAGTGAAGCATCAGTGGGCTTTTCAGAAGATTAACTCATATTTTTAAACAGTCGTTAGCGGTTCGCACGCACGTATATAATTGAATAGACTCTTGGTTTAGAATATCCAAGGTTGTCTAATACGTTACACCTTTGATTTGAGTACTTTGTTCCGCTTTTGCTACATCGTACCAAATGCCATAACTCTCCATTGAGATTTATAGCTAGCGGTACTGTAATATACACGACGTTTCTGCATCGTGCAGGTTGTGTAGCCTACACAAATCACTGGAACAAAACCAGCGAACCGGAACTACTCGTAGACTTTTGTTTCCTTCTCTTCCGCGACGTTTTCTTTCAAACTCGAAGCCATTTGTGTGGCGCAGCTGCTAGATGGAGGTTGAGGCCATGCCTTGCATAGCTCAAACCGCAAGTCGGTCGTGTGGTGCTTTACTTCGTGAACTGTTCGGCCGCTTATAGTGATGACATCAGGTATCCGCTACGGCTGATCGCGAGAGCATTCCGCTCGACGACGCTGAAGCGACGAAACGGAGTCGCGCGCTGATTTCTTCTTCGTCGTTCCCCAGAGCGCGTTGTGTGAGCGAAACGCAGTTTCATTTTGTCCGCTCCACTCACTCCCCTTCCAGTCTGAGAGGCCCGCTGTAAGAAACGACCGTGAAAGATAAACCGAAATACGCTTTGGCGGGTCACGTCACCGTGCGATCTCCGTGAGCATATATCTCGTTTACTGAAGTGCATAGCTTTGCAAACATCAGAGAAAGAGCCCCGCGAAGTGTCTCCTCTCGTATATATACGTCGCGTGCTGTGTTCGCTTGTTGCGAAGGGGCATTCATATGAATGAAAAAAGATAAATAAATAAATAACGGAAGAACGAAGAAATGCTTTCACTGCTCTTTTTTTTTTTATTTTTTAATAGATGCTCCTACTCCTGTCGCTCTTACTCGGTTTCAAAGGAAGACAGATGACATTTCAAGTGCTGCAAGTTGTAGGCGAACCTTTTATACTTCTATCGCTGCAAAAGCCATTGTTTGAAGAGTCGTGAAATATCGTTTTGTAAGTATAATTTTTTTTTTTTCAATCGGAGCTATTTGAGAGCACGAATCTATGGCTCGCAGATATAAGAAGAGCGCGAGTGAGTTTAGAAGAGGTGGAAAAAAAGAATGTCTAGGTCTGAGTGAAAGCTTTGGTACGGTCGCGTGGGCTTCGCAAGCGGCACTTTCTCATTATTCTGGCACTACCGGCTCTCGGAATAAAAGGGAAACGCAATGAGGCCTTTAGAAAAGCACGTCAGCGTCTACCAGGGTGGAAGTTGCGTGATCAGGTATTACCGGCACACGCCCGAGTGAAGAAAAGACTAAATGTGCCTCCTCCGTAAAACTTGAGCGGAATTTTTCTCCTCGGTACCGAAAGAGGGTTTCGAGGGCAGTAGCGAGCAAGAGAGCTTGGAAACAAACCAAAAAATTGAGGGGCGTTGGGGGTACGGTACCGATCGACTCCACACGCATTCACCGGTGCGAGAACCGTCGGCGATGGTTGCGGGCAAGGAAATAAGTAGACAGTCATTAGAAGGCGGAGACAAAATATGAACCAAGGTGCCGCTTCAGCTTCCTTTCTTCTTTAAATTATATAAAGCCAAGCAGCGCATTTCTGCCGCGATTGCAATTGCTTTCTTTTCGATGCTGAGGTTTCGGGTGTGTTGCGTTTAGTCATAAATCCATGTGTGCCTCTTGCAGTAGCTATATGTCGTATGCAAGGTTAAAAATCTTGACGTTTTCAATGTCATTTCCATCAAGAAGTAATAAAAATAAGGCCACATGAATATCGAACCCTTACATTTTTTTTTCTTCTATTTCTGGGGTAATGTGAGCGCTATCTCCTTCGTTAGGGCCAAGACCTTTCTTCTTTTTGATCCCCAATTCTTTGCCTTTATTGTGAAGCTTGTTGGGCGTGCGTAATAAGCTGCATTTTAGTTCGGAATAAATTACCTGTTAGTGTGCAACGTAGTCATTACGACGTCGCGATAAGCGAATCAGGTAATGAAAGATTCGTTTATGTACTTTTTTTCGGGCCAGTGTGTTCGAGCCACAAGATCACACTCCTCGCAACAAATTATTTTTTATACGCTTGTACTCGCATTGCGCGGCCTCGCTGATTCGAGACATTAAATTAATCCGACTCGGTTCAACAAACGCAACGAGTGTATTAACGAATACTCTAAGTTGGCGGAATCCAGAGATATTAAGAGGTCTTCACCTCGTTTTTGTTGCTTTCAAACAGCAAGGATGAACAGTCACGCTGGTCCTTCTAACCCAATCGAAAACCCGTCTTTGTCCCATTTCTTGCTCACATTGGAGTCGTTTCTCCATTGGCGCTGTTCTCATGCTTTGTCAGCTGCCGGCAAGTGCATGCACTTAATTTTTCTCCCCATAGGTGACAAAATTAGGCACCCGCAAGTGAGAATACTCAATAGCTTGAGATAAATATATGCTTTCACTGGTTCTTTCTGCGGTTGAGGTCTGCATTCTACATTCTTGTGTGTAGATATAGGGGGGGGGGGGGGGTAGAAGGTTGAATGGTTTCGGTAGCGTGTAAATGTAGAGGTGACACACGGTATGAAAACGACACACACACACACACACACACACACACACACACACACACACACACACACACACACACACACACACACACACACACACACACACGCACGCACGCACGCACGCGTGCGCAGGCACTAAGACACGCAAGCACGCGTGCGCGCGTTAATCACTGTCCTCTCGATGATGTAAGTTCCAATCATTTACCTCAGTTACCTCAAGGCTCAACCGGACCGCGCACCTTGCGCTCTAAGCAAACACAGGTATCTGTTCTGCATTGTCAAACTGGTAGAGGCAACTTTATAGCCACATTCAAGCGTGCAGCACGGCATCCCATGCTGCATTTTGAGGCCTTCCTTCTTTCTTCTGTATGAACACCGCAACGACTGTTTTGCCAGTGATAGAACACATGTCTGTCGCAAAATGAGCCTAGTTCGTCCTGGGAAGCGATATCACGCATCCTTGAAAATCTCTCAGATGCCCTTTAACGCTTACTCAGATGGCTCTTCCTAACTCGTACTTAAGGGAACAAAAGGGCAGCAGAATGCTGAACGTTCGCAGTATCCCGCGGATCGCAGTCCGCGTTGCCAGTAGTACTCTTCTCACGATGCTCATAGAGCTGTTGCAGCGCATCTATGTGACAGCGAGCTGCAACGCTGCGTGAAGGCGCACGCTACACGAGCGTGACCAAGCGAAGCGCGTCGCAGACAATCTGCTGACTGCAACTTGTACGCGAAAGTTCCCAGAAAGCGCGCGCTTTCCAGCGAGGTGTGCAACCGGTGCCGCTGACGTCCTCTCGTCGATCGGTCTGAGCGTTGAACTCGGTTCGGGAGTCCTCTTCCACTCGACTGGGCGCCCCTCGGACCGTTCGTTTCTCTTTGTCTCGTTTTTTGGCTTTCCGTCGCGAAGGGGCAGCGTTTATAATATTTTCTGGAAAGTTTCGGCTCCGCAGTTACCGACCGGCTGCTCAGCCGGGAAAAGGAGGCGCGCGCGATGCGCTCGGCGGCGGCTGCGCGCGCAGGGAGCGCCGCTATTTCGGGCGGTCTCCGAGCGAGGCGGCGAGAGAGGAGCGGGAGAGTGGCGAAAAAGTGCGCTGTCGAGTTTCGTCTTCCTGTTGCTCCAGATTGGCCATGAGTTCAGTAGACAAGCCATCATTCATCACGCGTGGCAGCGAATGATGCGCGCGAGGTTCGAGTCCCTCTCTGTGTCGCCGAAGCCGCTTTGAATCGCCACGCTTTTTCTGGGGAGAGCAGCGAGCCAGCAGTCGGCGCTCCTTTGCTGTCTTTTTCATTCGCTCCTCGTCCCTAGGGCGCTACACCTTCCTAACCTCTCTCTCCCCTTCGCCAGCCCTTACACTTGCGGGCTGCGGTGATTTCTATACTTTACCTCCCGGCGCTTGCAAATGCGATGTTAGCCAGTCGTTCGTACGAGCGCGTCGTTATGAGACAGTTTTCGTTTTGCTTTTTCCTCCTGCGCTCGGGATATGTTTGTGATATGACGTGCGTTCAAGGTAGTGATATGCTGCCGCGGCAAAGTTGAGGACAGCATAAATTTTTTAACCCTTCGAGCTTGAACAAGAGTTGCAGCTCGGACAAGTTACATCGTCATAGTGTAACCAAGGAGCAAAAAAGAGCGCAGATGCCGGACGCAAAGAGAGAGGCGGGCACTGCGGTTAACTCGGCGTGCACGGCGGAGTTGAAAAGGAGGCCGCGAGGCTTGTCCTTGCTCACTGTCTTTTGACCTGTTGTTATTGCGCTGTTACGTCACACCAGGTGGAAGGCGCATACGAAAAGCTGCGTGGCATACACAGTAAGCCTCAAAATCTGAATGTATAGTGTGTTACTTCGAGCATGGGTCTCGTCAAGAAGTTTGCACAAGCTCCACTCTATACAAAGCATAGTTTTGGTGACTCCCGACGCTGGAGATATGAAAAGAAGTTGAGCATGTGGAATTTTCCTCCAGTCGGTGCTTATTGGTTCTGTGACGTTGTGCAGAACGACGGTTAAGAGTTTATTTTATATGAGAAATTCAAGTCGGTGGTGTGGTGCAAGCGCTTAGGGGCAACTTATACTCGGTCCTAAAGAGTTATAATCATCAAGAGATACAGTAGAGTCTTTATGCGTCGTCGGCACTTCATTGTCCTAATGCTGCTGTACCGCACGTAAGAACTGCTCGTGGTTGACTTGTTCCCGCGGGTTGGGCAACCATACCACCAAGGCGTACAACATAAAATAATGTTAACCATTCAGGCGTCTTTATAGCGGGGAGTTAGCTTTAAGAACTAGCATTTGGCCTTTAGGTGCCATTTGCACATACTCAAGCCGACACACTTAGCCCAGATGGCCGTGCACCTGTATAGTTATTAAAAACCGTTCTCAGCAGATGCACCTATGCTATCTTATCGTCACAAAATGCTCACCGAGAATACTTTTCAGCAGCAAGTGCCGGGCGCTTAAGCCGCTGCTCTTGCGTTTCAAACAGGAAAATGCCAAAACTAAGCCACAACGAATGGCAGCCTGTGAAAGGAACAGCAGTTTAGAACATGTAACGAAACACTGCAAGTAGTAGGCGAATATGTCTACTTAGGACAGGTAGTAACTGCAGATCCGCACTACGAAATGGAAATAACTAGGAGAATAAGATTGGGGTGTAGCGTATTTGGCAGGCACTTGTATATTATGACTAGCAGCTTAGCGGCTTCACTAAAAAAAGCATATAAAAGTTGATTATTAACGGTAAGCACCTATGGGGTAGAAGCGTGGCTAACGAAATGGGTTCTTCTTCAGTCGAGAACAACACAGAGAGCTATGGAACGGAAAATGGTAGGTGTAACGTTTAGAGATAGGAAGCGTGCAGAGTGGGTCACAGAATTAGCTCGAGTTACTGATATTCTAGTGGAAATCAAGAAGAAGAAATAGGCTCGTGCAGGACATACGTAATGCGAAGAAAGGATAACCGATGGTCGCTTAGGGTAACAAATTGGATTCCAAGCGAAGGAAGGCTTAGCAGGGGGCGGCAAAAAGGTAGCTGGGTGGGTGATGTTAAAAAACTTTCAGGGCTCAATTGGACACGTCTAGAACATGACTAGGCTAATTGGATGAGTATGGGAGAGCCCTTCGCTCTGTAGTGGGTATAGTCCGTCTGATGACGATGATTACCTGTTTGTGACCACACATTAACACACTTTCAAAAACTGTCCAAATTACATGAGCACATATTACAAGAATATTTTGAACTGAAAGACCAATATGCAAATTGCACTGCATTTCATACAGGTGGCTCAAATACCATCATTGGGGGGGGGGGGGGGATGCAATAGTGCAAGTTAAAACAGAAGAAACAATAAGACTGCCTATCTATCCATCAGCTTTTACTGCTGAGTATTATGCTGCTTGCATTGCCGTAGAGAAAATAGCAATAGAGAACGACAGACACACCATCTGTGCAGATTCCCTAAGGGTCGTCGCTGCATTAAACTCGATGCCAATTTACACTATACAATTCTGCTGAGTCCCCACTCACGTTGGGATCAGCAGAAGTGAGAAAGCAGATGCATGCGCTGCACGAGCTAGAAACACATATACAAAACTAGTTAATATGTTACACATGGACGGTCTAAAGTCAGTACACAGCAAATTGAGATCTATGTGACAGGCTGGTTGGGAAGATGAAGTCCACAAAAAACTCCATTTTGTAAACGCCCTTTTAGAAGAATGGAAATCATGTCGACATCAGGAACGTTTTATCTAAGTAATTTTTTGACGTCTTCGCAAACTACACAGACACACACATGTTACATAAAACGTCTTAGGAACAAAAAAAAAAAAAAAAAAGCTCTATACGAAATGTGGGGTGAAGAGTTCAAAGTAAATAGCAATGCAATTTTGATTTCGTGCTCGAAGAACTGAGAAAAATACTTCATTTTACGATCAGCGCATCCCATTCCATCTAATTTTGCTTTTAAGTAAACAAGCAAGTGTCGATTTCTCACATATTTTTATGTTTCTTAAGGGAGTCAACAGTTATAGACGAGCTATAGATATCAAAACTTTCAAACACTTAACCCAATAGACCGTTCATCCTTGTGTTTGGCGCGTGATAGCCGAAGTTTCTTATGCGCTGCGAAACATCATATAGCTCATAATTCAAGAAAAGCTGGTGCCAAGTTTTGATGAAAATTTCGAACAAAGATAAAGTGGGAAAGACCACCCTGCTAGAGCAGAGTGCCAGTTACGTACACTGTTTTTGCGAACATACTGAACAAGGTCTCTTGAGGAACGCATTAGATGGTGCGGAAAAAATATTCGAGACTGTGGAATCTACACTGCAGAAATCCGAAAGCCGGATTCTGCTGCACACTGTTGATCACATTTGCCCTCACTATCATTATCAACTAAATGTACTGCCATTATCATTGCTACTGTCATCATTGTCATTATCACTAATTACAGCGTCACTGTCATCGCTCCTATCATCCTCGCGGTAGACAAGAAGAATTATGATGTGCGTTTCACGATCCCAGGCGTCAGGCGTGGCGCATTTGGTTAAAGCGCTCGGCCGGGAATCCGAGGAATGGAGGTTCGATTAGAGACAGTATTTTTATTTTTCTGATGACGTCATCAGGATGATTGACAAGTTACACATCAGCGCACAGATCCGATGCACAGATACGACGCTCATATATCCCACGCACATCTCGCGCGCAACTCTACGAGCACGGCATTTTGTTCCATAAAGCCTAGAAAGGCTTTCAGCTTGATACGATTATCCCATACTCATTCGAACCCGCTTAAAACGTATTTCTCCAGCTGCCTAATGCCGCACTCGGTTGAGTATATGCTGCAGGGATGTGTGAATAAAAAAAACTAAGAACATGTTTGCTTTCAGTAACGTGCATTCACTGCACTGCCTCGCGATGCGCTGTGTCACATGGTGCTGTCGACGGCAAGAAAACGCGTGGGCTCCTCAGCAAAGTAAAATATAGCGAACGCCAAAGCGAATAAAGTTCCTTAGCTGGATGATTTCTATATCTTTCTTTCATGGAAGCCCTGCGAAACCATCTCAAACACCTGCTTTTCAGACCTTGCTTTCGTACTCCGCCCTGCTCAGCTCTGTTTATCTTTTCATTTTAACATGCGCATATTGCATTGCATGAACACCTTTTGCCGTGTAAAATTCAGTAACAATTCTATTTTCCCATGGAAAGTATCTGGCTTGGATACCGGGTGCATCGGTCGCTTTCCCTAAACCCGCCCCTAAGCTTGCGGGCAATTTCTTAATGGATAGATCTCAAAAACTGTTTTTCGCGCAGCCAGTAAGAGTCGACCGCGGAGTCCAGTTAGCGGAAAATTTTCACACCACTCTGGAGGTAAACCTTGTTTATATTATCGTTGTAACGACTAATATAGAAGGCCACTTTGGTGGTTTTGGCTGGCAGGCCTCGCGGCTTTCAGTCATGCTTGATGCACAACAACATCCTCGACACGTGGTTGCTTGGCCGTTACAAGAAACACTCGCCGCACCACGGTGCGTGTTCCGATGAGAGCCTGCCACTTTCGCGGCTGTTTCGCCACTGGAAATAAGTTGTCGCTCTCAGTGTCTGCTCAGGGATAGAGCAGTCCTGTGTGAGCTGGCACACGAAGAGTTGGGGGTTCGGTGCGCCCTTTCGGTTCCTGAGAGTGACGAGACACCATTTTATACATCACTGCCTGGCAGGGGGCGCCAGTCGCGAGCAGCGTATAAAAGACAAGCACAACTCCGCCACCGCGCTGCCTCAGTAGTGGCGACCCGGTGACTCATCAAAAGAGGGCGTTGGCAGGCTCGGGTCGTCGGGAGCCACTGCCAAGACTAGCCTGGCATTTGTTTATAAACAGGGCATTGGTCCTTGACAGCAGCTCCCGGCCTGTTTGCGCGCAGTCCGGGCGCTGCCGCACTTCCTTGGCGGCAGGTGCCATCTTGCGCCACGCGGTTCGTGCCCCGTTGAGCAGCTCACATCTCCATCCACGGCCGGGCTGGGCACCTGCAGCCTGACACGTGCCCTGGTGACAGTTGGCCCCTTGCAGACACCGCCCTCTTCAGGGACGTTCGTTGCCGCTTTCCGCTTGCGCAGGGTTATGTACTGCAGACTCAAGTTGCAGGGGACTGCTTCCTATACTATGCACACACCATGAATAGACCTACGTTTGGCTGACGCTTGATGCCCTTGTCCGAGACTGAGAGAAAACTGCTGTGATGAAATACCTCGCAGTGTCTCTCTCTCTCTCTCTCTCTCTCTCTCTCTATATATATATATATATATATATATATATATATATATATATATATATATATATATCCCTTTATTTTTCTTTCTTTGACCGATTGGATAATATTCAGGCGCATGTGTTACCTTTGAGACGAATGGTTCCTCCTGTTGGCCCTCTGCTTACGGCAGCCAGCATTTTCCGATATCCGTCCGATGTGTATAAAACGAAGTGATGGAACAAAAAAGTTGTTTTTCTTCGTCCTTGAAAGGACTCTGCAACGCCAGCTGCGAAATAGTGTCATAATTAACCAGTAGCCAAAGCAACAGCGTTTTTATGTTTCAGCGGCTTTTAAAAGCGCACCCCGCATTCCACCTTCCTAGTCTCCGAAAGGTCTTCTGTGGCCCAAAACACTTCGCACGTCTGCCTTTTAGCATCACCCTTTGCCGCACGTGTGCAGTAGAGAGAGGCCATTAACCGAACCCGTGGCTAACGAGCTTTGGTTAATGAGCTTAGGTCACGGCGAAATTAAATATGAGCGACGTTAAGAGCGTCGCACGTACCGCCTGTTGCTGTCCCATCCTGTTTCGTTGAGTCAGCGGGAAAGCGACGGAAAAGTTTGCGACGACGGATGCAGCCACGAATAAAAAGAAGCAAACCTGCTACAATTTAAATCTTCCCTGCTTCGAAGCCCCGACTTATAGAGAAAGAAACAACCAAGATAGCTAAGCGTGTTCGAGGCATTAAATAAGGATTACAGGAGCACTGTCTGGCCATTGCATGTTGCAACGAAACGGTGAACTATGTAATATAAACAAAAAATGCTTTCCCTCTAACTCACTACAGTTTCTTGTTCTCTACCTCCCCCCTCATCTGGAGCACTGCAGAATCGCGCTTGGAATGGCTTAGGCTTGCTCAACAGTCTGTCGTAATGTTTTTGCTGTTTGCTTGTAACATGGGGGAACAAGTTTTCTTGGAAATAAGGCAGGCTAAAGGACTTACACGGACAACTAGAACTTACATAAAACATATGGTTCGCCTTAAGTCTGTATTGAATTACCTCGTCGTAAAGCAAATGTACTGGGAAGGGGCAGAGGAGCCCAGTGATACCCTAGTCCGATGTTCGGTTATAGCAATGAAGGAAAGAAATGCTCTCTGTCGATAGAGCCGCATTTCTTTTTTTTTTTTCCTTTTGCTTGCTTCAGAGCAACACGTTCCTTTAGCAATTTATGTGATGACGCGCACTAAAACTTCAAGCTATAGAAAAAGTAAACTGAGCGCACGGCATCGTGATGCCACTGAGCGTTAACACGCGCAGTGGCATCTTTTTGTGAAAAAAAAAAAAAAGAAAATAAAAATGTTTCAAGTTAATATTTTTTTCTGACATTTGAGCCCTGTGAAACTATGCGCCGTGAAGGCGTTTGCAATATCCCCAGTTTTATTTCTTTCGTTATAAACTTTTGCATTCTTGCTTTGAGCAGCAATCGCTATGGCGCGAATGGTGCATGAAAACTTGGCACTATAAAAGCAAAGGGCCGGGAGGAGCAGCGGAAAACAAAAAGATAAAAGACAAAAAAGCCGTGTCATTTTAAAGCGGACCCTGCTAGTTTAACGAGAACGGCTTTAGGGATAAAAAAAAAAATCTCTTAAAATAGCACGATTCTCATGAGCGGATGTGTCGTTCGGTAAACGGCCATGATTCCGAGGAAAAAGAAGAATAAGATAGGGCAGCGCTCCTTCCACACTCATGCATTCGAGTTATAACTTCTCGGCATGCAACCACATCGGCGTTTTTAATAAAGGCAGGCATTTAGTTTCTATTTTCTTTCTCGCCCGTTTGGTCGAAAACTTCAGCCAATCTACAAACTTCGTATTGCGGAAGCCCGGTGCGATGTCAGGTTAATGGGCAATATGCAGGGTATTAGCGTAGTAGACAGGAGAACTGACGAAACAAGCCAGCTCTTACAACACGTAGTGATGCAATCTTATCGAAGCGCACAGTTATGGGGTCTTCTCGACTTTTCGTACTGGAAATTAGTTGGGTCTCCAACTGAAGCCGCGATCCATGGAATATTCGGATAATTGCGTTTCCGCTATCTGAAGTTCCCGTTAGGTGGCAACCGCTGCAGAACTTGTATTGACTCAAGCCTGTTGAAGAGAAGGAATGTGACATGTATAGGGAGGCTTGCTCAGCCTTTGGTAAAAAAAAAAAAAAAAGAAAAGAAGAAATATGCGAACAGCAAGGTAAGCAGCCTCAACAGCGCTGCTGGCTGCCTGGCAGGTTTCCTGCACAACTTCGAGCATCCACCAGTTCTTATTTCATTTAAAATCACCGCGAGAGCAGACATCGGCAACCTTCACATCGCCTGCCCCACGCCTCATTAGATAACTCAAATCTGCTCTCTTCATGTGACGCGTGTGACATAGAAAAAAAATAAAGATGCAATACGAACGGAGTTCGTACGCCTTGTACATGCCGTACGGGAGTAAGTAAAATAATAAATAACTCTCGATAACTTTTTTTTTTTTTTTTTTTTTATCTCGAGTGCTGTCCTAGATGCCCGCTTCAATCTCCATTTCTCTGTTTAAATCAACTTCTACCATCTGTCCAGAGCGGTGTTGTTAACCGAGAGACACTGTCGTGGTTAAGCATCTTTTTTCCTTCCTTCTGTGTCTTCTCGCGCTTCCAACCCTGGCGAATTTCGCGGCAGTGTATCGCTTGTTTGTTTTTTCTATGTCGTTTTTGTTTTAACTTTGTGTTACGGTGGCGTGTACTGCGTGTGCTTGCTGGCGTCTTTAAGCGCCCGGAGTGCGCAGCTGCCAGAACCGAGCACATCCGGAGCTGGGAGAGGAGTTCGATGGCGTGCCGATTGACTCCCGGCTCACAGGGCGAGAGCCGCTCGTCGTCTCGCCACGGCGGCCAGGGGCTCGGAGCACCGCGCGGCAGCTGTCGGCACCCAGCGCTCTAAAATTAGGCCTAAACAACAGACAGCCAGCGTATACGCTACAGCTGCTCAGCGGAGCGCATCTTTCATCAGGGGCCAAAGCCGACTCACGCTTAGCGAGCCGCACCGTGACCTTCAAAGTTGGGTGACCTATAAAACAAGCTCCTTTTCGCGCCGCGTTTTCCGCGCCTCCTCCAACCGCGCTCGCTGCCTCGCCCCGGGGGCTAAACCCCGGGCTTGGCTCCTGAAACCTAGTTTACCTGCTGATGGAGTTGGCGTGCATGCAGTTTGCATCCCACGGCCGAGGTTTCCATCTCTGCCAGTTTCTTGTGTGATTCACGCTCGAACGTATAAGGCTACCTTTTGCACGGTCGAAATGTGCGGCTTTGTCTACTAATGCAGGATACACAAGAGTTCCCCTTTTCAAGCACGGACGTTATGTTTCATTTCAACTTCCTTGCGCTTTTGAAACGCGTTAATAGGGCTCTTAGAGGACTAAAATTGTTTTGCTCGCAAATTATACGCCTTTGTCGACAAATAGCAGAAAGGGTCTTCCGTGCTGCTAACCTGCTAACGGAATGTTAATTGTGGGAAAGTTAAAAGAAATTATAATTGAACCCGGATATAAAGAAACTTGAATGACATCGCGAAATAATTTGGTGTGGTAATAATTGGATGTATAGAAATGGCAATACATAAGCTTATCCATAACCCAGGAACAAGAATACCGTCGAATCCCGCTACAACAAACATCGATTCAGTAAAATTTTCGCTTCACCGAAATATTTCCCATTCCTCGTCAGCTCTCATAGAAACGAATGAAACCCTTTTTTCACCACAATGAACCATTTTTTGGCCGCGTTTCCATTACGACTAAATTCTTGCTAATAGTGACAGAAGAATTTAAAACTGCATTTAGCAATGAAATAAGCATATCACCCGCAATCTGTGCACTTCCGTAAGCCACTTCGCTGCACTAAAAACGTTTGCTTGAATTGGTACGTGCCCTCACTGACCCACGCAATCAGAGACACATGATGATCGTCATGGTCACGATTGGGCTGGTTCCAAGCAAAAGCCGCAATCAATCCGTATCCTTGTAGCACCACCGTCAGCGAGGGACACATTTCTTGAGATCCGGAGTTTAATCAGTGCCCACGACGATCACATTGCGATGTAGTAGCTCCCTGGGTATAAAAATCTCCACAGCGCTCATGGCAAATATATATATATATATATATATATATATATATATATATATATATATATATATATATATATATATATATATATATATATATATATATATAATAACGCTGAAGCAGCTGACACACCTTTGTAAATAAATGGATTTTTTTGGCTGTGTAGTCCAATCTAACAGTGTTTTTTGGCTGACGAGGGGCCCCTCGTCCAGCCTTTGTTAGACTATCTAGCTGCGCCCCTATAATCTCTGCAATGTTGAAATAAAGGTGACTTGATTTCGCCACAAACAAAATTTCGCTGTAATGAAACTTTCCACGCGCCCCGTCAGTTTTGTTGTAGCGAGGTTCAAGCGGTACATTTATCACACGCTCACGCCTCCTCCAGTTACTTGCAGCGTGCTGGCGCGTTGGCTGAGCAGTGCTCGCTATTCATTGCTAACCTAGTCTGGTTTACATCGAAGCCGCGCAGCGGACGGTACTTGGAACTAGCCCCTGCCTATCGTAACACGGCTTATCTCGTCGCGTTACTGGTACACTATAAATAGAATAACCTCACTGAAGTACAGTTCCTTTCCTCAAAGTCGTTGAAAGTGAGCGAGCAAAGCACTCTAGACGAAGGCCGCCGCTATATTCTTCAGTTGGGTAATCTTCACCGCATAACAGTAATGTGGAGTGGAAAATGCTCACAAGAAACACCCAGGCTCACCCCACGATCACCCCATCACGCGTTCCACGGCGCTAGCGCTCCCAGAACGCACCCAAAGTCACGTAGACGACCAGCCTCAGTGCAAAAAAAAAAAAAAAAAAAAAAAAAAAAAAAGAGAAAAAAGAAAGAAAGAAAAAAGAAAAAAAAAATCCGCGAGTGATATCAGGCCACTTGAAGAACCTCGGTGTGTCGCTCTAAATACCAAACGTTCCGGTAATCGGAAGCTTGAAAAATTTCAATGCGC
The DNA here is from genome assembly GCF_055883805.1 of Amblyomma maculatum. Taxonomy (NCBI): domain Eukaryota; kingdom Metazoa; phylum Arthropoda; class Arachnida; order Ixodida; family Ixodidae; genus Amblyomma; species Amblyomma maculatum. The sequence continues at coordinate 212,807,007 of NC_139344.1, forward strand.
AAAATAGGGCTATTATGTTGCATGGGGTATTTAAGAAAGTCTTCCTATCGTTCTGTCGTGTTTGCGCGTCGTCGATGTAGGGAGACGTACGCGCTACTGCTAAACTGTTAACTTTATTCGCCAGACAAGAGGGTGCGACCAGCGTCAGCCGAGGCGTAAGCCGAACTGCCGGGCGAAGAACGGAGGGAACGGAGGCTGGAGATGTGGATGGGGCTTGCTTCCCAGAACTAGAGGAGGGTGAGGGAGCCCGCCGGAAGGGGTGGGGGGGGGGGGGGGGGGGGGGGGCTCCCTCTGGGCGCAGGCAGGCGGCGAGTTCTCCCGGCGAAGCGCGAAGAGGGTGCCGGGGCCTGTCCATTAACACGCACTGCTCCACGGACGAGGGCACAGCACTTCGAACACACGTTTGATAGTGGGTATAATATACCTCTAATTGACCGTGTGTCCATCTACAGGATGTTCCTTGAATAAACTGTGATAGTCTGTTTTTTCTCGTCCCTGTTTTCACTTTCGCTTTATCTCAACATTTTTATGTGTGTGTGACATTGATATGGGCTATATGCCTCGGAACGTTCAAAAACACTGCTCAGTTATTTTGGGCCGCCGACCGATTTTCTGTTTCATAAGTTCTTCTCCAATCCGGCTCGCAGCTTAACAAAGGCCCGCCCTTCCTGTAATCCTCTGCGCGCACGATGTGAGGCTTGTGTTGGCTTCGGCAACCTAATGCTCCCTAAATCCTCCCGGGGATTACGCGCCTTTAAGGGAAAGCCCCGAGAATCCCTACCCCCACAGCATCGGCGCCGTTTTGTTTCTTGCTCTGGGAGACAGGTGGCCGGCAACTCGATAGAGAGCAAGCTAATTACTCCGAACAAATCGAAAAGCTCTCTCGCTGATTGCCGTGCGCTGGCCAATCTGGGCTGCCGTCGGGTTGACCTTTGGCAATGAATAGATTCGGTGTCACTCGGTCTGTCCCGCCTCATTCGACGCAGAAACACACAGGGGTTGGAGAGCGGCCGTAGTGCGGGATGTCTTTCCGGCAGCAAGCCTATTGATCATGGCAGAGGATTCTTCCTTTTTCCTTTGTCTATATGCAAGCGGACGCATTGGCTGCAGTGAATGAGATGCCCTTTGTTTTATTCTCTTTTTTTTTTTCCTTCCCACAAAAGCGGACGCAGAAAATGCGTGCCATCGACTCAGTGCGCGGTCGCTGCGCATTTCAAGGCAAGAGAGCGCAGAACGTCGGAGAGAATGCTTTCGCTAACAGACCACGCGGACGTTAGTTAAACGGCGGCGGAAATGAAAAAAAGGAGAAAATAAATATTGGCGGCATAATCCGTGTTATGCGTAGATTGTTCAACCTCACTCATGTCCGTGTTTCCATAAACGAAGCGCAGTTTCTGAGGAAACGTTTAATCACGTGTATGCTCTTTTCTGTCACGCACGACAGCGAGTAACGACATGTGGTAAAGAAGACACATAGTTTATGTCGGTTTAATCGACGTGTCGTGCAAATATGTAATCAATGCAAGATGCACTTTTGGTAGTGGCTTGAAGTGGATTGCTAACAATTATGACCTCGAGTAGCTAGCACATGATGTCGCTGTGACTAGCGTCGACGTTAAAGTCGCCGGAGACTAGGGAAACGTCCGGTGCCAGCGCAGTGCTCCGGCTTTTTCGCGAGTGCCCCCGTGATTCTTGTCTCAACTTCCGCGTTTCGACTGCGGCGAAACACAAACGCGTCCATGTGCTGTGCGATGTCAGTGCGCGTTAAAAATACCTAGGCGTTTTAAATTATTCCGGAGCCCTCTACTACGGCAGCTCTTTCTCTCTCTCTCTCTCTCTTCTTTGAATCCCGCCTTCCTCACTTTTCTTACACAGTGGTGTGTCCAGATACTGCGCCCTTCCTTTTCCTATAAAACAATTTATATTTAATGCTCCGGAACACACACGCTAGAAACTCTCCCAGAATGCCATCTAACGCCTTCCCAATTTTTCATTGGGGTTGATAATTTTAAAAAGTCCGTTCACAGTTAGTACTGCTTCCCTGGGTAATATTTTTTAAAGTCATACATAGAACAGAAGCACTTGATTATTCTTGAAACTCATCTTCGCCTCACTACGGCAGTTTTCCTGTAGCCTTGGTGGACGGAACAGTGACGGACAATGGTTGTTAGAAATTTAGCCGTTAAACGCATTCCTGCATTACTAGATGGTCTGAAGTACCCTGAAGTACTAGATGGTCTTAGAAACTATATGATTGAACATGTGAAGCCTGGTGATCGGATTATTTTGGCCGGAGATTTTAACCTGCCATACGTAGACTGGCTTTCCTTCTCACAAAATGTTCGGGGAGATAAATGTGGCGAAATGATGATAGACATAGCGTTTGAGTTTGATCTACTTCAAGTCGTTGAAAATTTTACGAGAATAACAACTAACTCGAGATCAATACTCGATATATTCTTCATAAGTGGAGCAATTGGAACAAACAGCACCTGTGAAGTTCTCCCTGGTATTTCAGATCACCAGGCTGTGTTATTAACGCTTTCCGATGTCTCTCTACGTAAGCAGCCTATGAAAATATCCGTGCCCAATTTCTCGCGTGCAGATGATGTGTCAATAATAGATATGCTATCTTTTGAGTTTGAGTCCTTTTTGAACAACACCGATGATATTCATGTTTTGTGGGAAAGATTTAAGTGCCTCATAAACCATTGCATTGATCGTTTTGTTCCTCAAATTTTAAAAAAGAAAAGTCGGAACCCTTGGATTTCTCGTGGGACTTTGCAACTGAAAAGGCAACTTAAGCGTTTAAAGCATAAGAAAGGTACTGCTAAGGATCTACCTGCACTACTGAAGAAAATTTCTGAAATTTCTTTTCAGCTAAAGACACAAGTAGCTTTTGACAAACATCAATACTATGGTGTAAAACTTCCCAATTTCATTTCATCGTCCCCCGAGAGATTCTGGAGGCTGATTACACCTACATGTAGAACGAATGAAGTGTTTGAAATTAATGGTGTTGAATGTGAAGATGGTTGTCAAATTGCAAGTGCTTTTAATTCCCATTTCAAGTCTGTTTTCACTAAAGACAATGGCAATCTATCAAACTTCTATAATTCATATCCACCAATACATGACATTAACATCACTGAACAAGGCATACTCAATCTACTTTTAAATCTAGAGGTTAAAAAATCACCCGGGCCAGATGGCATTCCCAATGATTTTCTGAAACGTTATGCTCCCTGGACTTCAAAGTATTTATGTGCTTTGTTCTCTAAGTCTTTGTGTGACAGTCAGGTTCCAAGAGACTGGAGAACAGCAAAAATAAAGCCTCTCCATAAGAGTGGTAAGAAAAATCAAATTACAAATTACCGCCCCATTTCATTAACTTCAACATCATGTAAGCTTCTTGAGCATATAATACACAAACATATTTCTGAATTTCTTGACAAGTACAACATTCTATCAAGCGCTCAACATGGTTTCAGAAGAGGTTTTTCCACGTCCTCACAGTTAGCTATTACCGTACATGATTTCGCAGCTACAATAAATTCAGGTAAACAAATCGATGCAATCTTTATGGACTTTGCAAAAGCTTTTGACAAAGTTTCACATAAAAAGTTACTATTTAAGTTAGATAAAATATTAGCAAACCCACAGCTCATTAATTGGATCTCTTGCTATCTTTCGAACAGACAACAATATGTTTCTTTTAAGAATCTGAGTTCTTCGAAGGTTTCAGTTGACTCCGGCGTGCCGCAAGGCTCTGTTATTGGACCTCTTTTATTCTTGATTTTTCTCAATGATATTACAAATAACATTGATGTTAAGATTAACCTGTACGCCGACGATTGCGTCATTTATTCTGAAATTAACAGCGCTAATGATCAGTTAAAGCTAAATGAATCATTTCAAAGAGCTGTTTCATGGTGTGAAGAATGGCAAATGGAGGTTAATTTTGAGAAAACAGTATTTATGAAAATAACCCATAAAAAGAACCCTCTTCATTTCAGGTATTCAGCCCGGAATATTTTTCTATCTGAAGTTGAGCAGTTTAAATACCTCGGTCTTTGGATTTCAAAAGATCTTAGCTGGACAAATCATATTAAATACGTAGAAAGTAATGCTAATCAAAAACTCTTTTTTCTAAGACGAGCATTAAAACTATCCACACCCGCTGTCCGGTTAATGGCTTATAAAACCATTGTCCTTCCAAGCATAGAATACGCCTCTATTATCTGGTATCCCTATACACAAAAACACACCAATATGATTGAAAATTTGCAGAAGAGGGCAGTCCGTTTTATTTACAATAGCTTTGGGCGCACCTCAATGACAACACTTTTAGCAAAGGCCAAACTTCCTTCTCTTACCGAAAGGAACAGAGCACTGCGCCTAAAATTTCTATTTCAGTTGATAAAGGGTGATTACAAAGTTGACGTGTCACATATAATTTCTTTCTCTACAGGATATGCCACAAGACAAAGACACGCCCTAACAATAGCTCCTTATTCCACTCGCAATAACTGCTTCAAATATTCTTTCTTTCCCAGGACTATCACCGAATGGAATAAATTAGACAATGACACTGTTTCACAGCCATCTGTAAACTTATTTTGTTCACGCCTTAATCTGTCCGGTTTTGTGTAATCATTACAACCATCTGTTTTGCCATGACTTACTTTGTTTGTTGTTTCCGCCTCTTATTGAACTTTGTATTCTTGTTGTTGTTGCCTATGTTATTGTCTATAAGGATGTATCCCACCCTGCTAAAATCCCGCATGGGATTGCAGTATTCATAAATAAATAAATAAAATAAATTAAAACAGCGCAGCTGCGAATTGATCGCGTCCGAAGTCGTTGACATTCGGTGTCGGCAAGCATTTCTTTTTGCACGGAGAATCTTCAGATGCGGTTGACGATTCCTGCCTGTCTGCTGGCGGCGCTGATGTCGAAAGTGATCAAGGCTTGTTGATTATTAAATCAACAAAGATTCCAAAATATAAGTGTTAATTGGGAGCGATAAACATGACTCTTTTTGGAGGTTTTTATTATTATTATTATTATTATTATTATTATTATTATTATTATTATTATTATTATTATTATTATTATTATTATTATTATTATTATTATTATTATTATTATTATTATTATTATTATGGTAGAGAAAGGGCAGGAAGATGGAGTTCTTGTCGAACACAAATCAAAATGAACAACGGCTGAGGAGGAAGCCTCAGTGCACTATATAGCTAACGTTTCGACGAGAAGACTTGTCTTCGTCTGGGCTTGACATTAAACTCTTTCGAGCACTTTTTTTTTTCTTTGCATGCGCATGGTTCGTGATTGTTTACAAGGAAAATAATTTCTCCGGAACCTTGAACTCTCTCAAAGGCGCTCATAAAGCGTTTGTACCCTTACTTTTATTAATTTGGTTACGTATTGTTGCGATGTGCGCTTTGTAAAGTCCGACTCAGTGGGGCGCTGAGAATCGATAATATGTCATTAAGCAGACATTGCGCATAGCTGCGCCTCGGGAAATGGCCGCTGGAGGTCTTAAATAATGTACGCTGAAGCACGAACACATTATTCCCAATTAGATATGACGGTGCTGTTAACAGGGCCAATATGGCCATAAATTGAGCTTCCATGTATGACGTGTGTGCCTTTTTATCTCTTGAAAACGCTATAGCAAGCATTATTGATGATCTGCTCGTGCACAGTGTAAATTATAATAATTAAAGATGACTGGCTAGATTTGAGATACTGCATATTTATTACAAATTTTCGTTTCTGTCGCTGTGTGTCCACGTCCGGATAGCCTCTTTAGGTTATTCGTGAAGCTCGTAAACGCGCATCTGTTATGCCGCTAAAAACGCCGGATTGTCGCAACAAAAAGGGGTGATCTATGTCGTTGATTGGGCGGTTTAAAACCAGGATTACAACATTTCTTATAATAGCCTGAAGGTGGTTGCAAACGGGCGTAAACTGCACCTTCAGCGTTCTTCAATTCGCTGTGTCTTGATATTGCCGGTGTGTATTTACGGAGTTGAATTTCTTTAGACGTAGAATGTCAACAAGTTCTTACATCTACTGAGGATTAATACAAATGTTTCCCCGGTATCTAGGCTTGCTGCATTTTTTTTAACAAGTTATCAATTTCGCATACTTACGTCGATGTGCCGGCAAATTGCTAGGAAGTATTTGAGTAAAAATAGTCTAGGTGAAACGACCATTGAACGATTTCTTTTACTTACTACCCCGCCGGGGTGGCGCAGTGGCTACGGCGCTCGACTACTGTTCCCAAAGACGCGGGATCGAATCCCGGCCTCGGCGGCCGCTTTTCGATGGAGGCGAAAAGCAAGGCGCCCGTGTGCTGTGCGATGTCAGTGCTCGTTAAAGAACCCCAGGTGGTCGAAATTTCCGGAGTCCTTCACTATGGCGTCTCTCATAGCCTGGAGTTACTTTGGGACGTTAAACCCCACAAACTACAAACTACCACCTTGTTTACTTACTGAACAACTCTTCATAATCTACAAATAATAACGGAACAAATGCATCGAGTCACACAATCGAACTCTGAGAACAAGGGCTCGACTAGAGAGTACGGCTTATAACGCTTAGAGTACGACACAAAGTTTGCATCTTAGACCTTGGGTAAAGAACAACGTCTCTCAGTGATCAAATCAATCCACGACGGCTGCGGAATACACAAGGGGCGTCAACAGCGTGGAACAGAGAACAAATACGGAAACTAATTCGCTCGTATACAACCTGTAGCTCCATTTCCTTCTATATACGCCTTTTCATTGTCAGGACCGTTTCTCAATCAGAGTTCCGAGGGATCACAAATAACGACATCTTGGCTATCGGCTCACGCACACACACACAAAAGGAGAGGACTCTTGAACGTTCTCCGTCTTTAAAACCCATACTGACATGTCACTGAAGAGGAAATGAACACATAAATGTCGTCAGAGATAATTCCCATCTCGGTGGATGCTTCATATGCCTCTAGGCAAATTACGCATTTTTAATATCGCAGCTAACTGGTCCCTCCTCTGGCTCGCAATTTCAAAAGCGTGCTTTCGAAAGCCCCGTATGATAACCTAACCTTGGAACCATGATCAGCAGCCCTCAAAGATCGAATGCGAGCGTCACGAAAGCGCTGACGCGGCTCCCAGTGCGTGCATTCTGCGCACCCCAATGCCGGCTCGCTTGCGCCCACATGCAAAGCCTGATCGGAGACACCGGATCCCACTGACGGGCCTCCGATTGAACTGCGCCTTATTCATTCGCCTGTGGAAATGCGCTGTGGTGCTGAAAATTCGTACGAAATTAAATTTCCTCGTTGCTTCCTAAAGGCCGGCGTCGGTATTCCCGAAACCCGACTCGATGCTCCCCGTTGCGGCCGCCGTAGTGGCGGGTTGCGATTGCAGCCGTACACGGCCCTGCCCGCGTTCGTGCGTGTGTGCCCGCCGGAGAGAAAGACGTGAGCTGAACCACGCTCTCTGGGGACCGTTCTGTATCTGCGGCTCGCAGACAGCGCGCACCCGGGGCCCGTCACTATTGGATCGTTTATACTTTCGCGCACCTTTGTCGGGTATTTTTCCGAAACCGTTTTAACTCGGCCGCTATTGCTACTTACTTGGCCTTCCCCCCATCTGGTAGAAAGGTGCTGACGCTCGAGACGGACGAGAGATGCTCCGCGGGAAGAGCTCAGCTTCTCAGAAACGGCGCCACTTTCTCGTTATCCGCGCTATTCGGCGACCTTTATGTACTTGAGGAACAAAAAAAAAAAAAATCTCTTTTTACGCTTCGCGCTTTACACCACTCCCGTTTATAGCGAGTGGAGGCTTTTCGTGCGGGTCTTCTTCGGTACACATTTCGACTTCCTTGCAACCGTGGCTCACGGCACTCAACGAGACCGTTAAAAGGAAGCGCTGAAAAGTGAAAGAAATCGCACTTGCGTTTTAGAAACGCAGCAACCGATAGATTCTATTCTGGCGCTGTGCTTCGAGCGATGAACATGGCTCTCATCGAGCGATCGCATCAGCAGCAGCAAACAAGTCGGCGCGTGTGTCCGCGTCGAGCTAACGGTTAATGCGACCTAACGTAACTACTGGATTTTATTTCGCTCAGGTTTTGCTTTGTATATTTTTTTTATTTGAGTTCTCTAGATAAAGACCGCTTTCCAGTAACTCCATTTCCGAACATGAAAAGGTAACGTACAACAAAATTAAACCGTTAGCTTTTAATTTCTGTTGGCGGAAGTTTAAATCAAAGGTACCCTAGGGTGGAAGGACCTGCACTTCAAATAAATAAAGTTCTAAATTGCAAGCTTTCTGCGAAATATCTGAGAGGCATCTTTCTTTTCATTCCTGATGAAACCATTTTAAGGACGTTACGGATACGAAAGAGGGAAACACAGCGTAATGCGTTTTTATGCGTTGCATTGTCTGCACTGATGTAAGGTGAAATCTTTTTTTTTATTTTTCCCTGTATTGCGAAAGTGAAAAGGTAGCTACTAGCTTGTGCAAGAGATTTAGCGACCACGCAATAGCAACTGTTCTCCCGTCAGAACTGCACGGGATTGGGCGGAGTGATTGCTGCCGAATGACGAGCTATTGGGACTGCCAAGGGCAGCGGTCTGTACTGGCCACGAATCACTCGTGAGATACATTTCGTCAGCTCGGCCTATGATCCCCTTGCACGATTCTAACCACGATTTCACAATCACGATGAGAACAACATGCATACCTATAAAAATGGCCAGGGCGTTCTCGAACGCCACCTGAGTGTTTTTAGTGCGAGCTCATTACATCTTCCATTACGTGAGTAGTCGACAGCGTTCGGGCCCGAGAGATTGGCAAAACAAAATACGTCATATAAGCAGAGGAAGAAAAATGGATGTCATCGTCAAGCATCTATATAACGCACACAGCAAGCCGAGAATTCACGATGCATCACTAAGATGCATCCAGAACCATCAGTGACCGAGGCCATCACCTCTTCAGACAATCGTATACACTGTCATTCGTCAGTATATATACCAATTACTGACAGTCCTCCTGGCGGCTCCATCTTTCCGGACTTCCGCATCAAACTTGTGATGCAATCGTTTGTCGTGCAGAGTTTCCGCTGGTGTCGTACGCTTTCTCGTTGCATATGGCATACATCTGCTAGTACATTTTGAGGCATCACGACAGGAATTCGAACCAAGGATATGTGAACTTCAAATTGCATGCTGCCAAACCAAGGTTTTCAGCAAATACGGCGCTTAGACACCGCGTGAAGCATTGCAGTATACGTGGAATGTGCAAACACAAACCTTGAATACAATTCCAGCAGAAAGAGCGCAAGCGCATCTTCGAAAACCTCATTCGAAAACATCCCACCTGCGAAACTATAGCTTTCGCATTCATACACTCAAGCAGACATAAGTCTCTCTGCAGATTTTTTTCATAGCTTATCCTGTGCAGCGCTGTTTTATGCAGTTCACACAATGGCTTTTTAACTTGTGGGCCAACTGCTGTAGACGTGGCCTTCATTGTCGTTCCTAAATATGTTGCAAACTCGTTGTCACCGTGTTTATTGTCATCGCCTTATTTTTCGGGGCTGCAAGCACATTCGCCTTCCGCGACGATGGAGGAGACGCAGGCTCTATGGCAGGGAGGCATTTTGCCAGCTTCCCCGCAACCGAACTCTTCAAAGACAGGGTTCGTCGTTGCCCATTCGAACGATAGTGTTATAATAGAAAGTGCAGTCAATGTTTCAAGCAGGGATGGAAAGAGAGTACCACTCAGAAGAGAGTACAAGCTCAGGCTCCTTCGGGAAGATGAGGCGTGTTTCGCATGGGTCATGAGCCGTCCATATAAAGCGTGCTTTCATTTCAGGAGCAAAAGAAGATGTAGGTTTGAAAGAGCTGCAGAAATAAAGAAAAATGACCATGCACTGCCCTCACCGGGTATTGCCACAAGGGGTTAGAAACCAAAAGGCAAGTTTGGTTTATGGGGGTTTATCATCCCAAAGCGAATCAGGCTGTGAGAGACGCCGTAGGGGTGAGCTTCGGAAATTTCTATCGCCTGAGGTTCTTTAACGTGCACTGATATCGCACAGCACGGGCGCTTTGCATTTCGCTTCCATGGAAAAGCATGGTCGCCGCGGCCGGGATTCGATCACGCATCCTTCGGCACAGTAGCCGAGCGCCGTTTTTCCACGGCACCACCGCGGCGAGGTCAAAGCAGAACAGCAAGAGAATCAGAGAAAATGAGAGCTGCACTGCAGCTTCTCGTGCTTTCGCACTATAGTCGGTTAAACAGAGGCAGCCCCTGCCCATCTTTGTCATTCTCTTGCTGCTTTATTGTGAGAAAAATGGGCAGGGGATATCTCTGATAAACCGAATATAGTGCGAAAGCACGCGGAGTTGAAGTTCAGCTCTACATGTTGCACCACCTGAGAACCGCCGCATCGAATGGCGGAGGTCTAACCGTGGCCTCCAAGATCAACTCAGGTGCAACGTTGGGTGCAACGGCGTGCTTGATCGCAGTGGTCACTAAAGTCCCTTTAGTGGTCACAGGTATGTGGCGCCATCTAGGAGTCACCGCGTCAAATTGCATATGTTTTAATCACGGTGGGTTTAACCTACTTAAACCTGGTTATAGAGAGTGAAAGCGTGCGCCGCATGTGGTTCAGTCCAGGTTCGAACCTGACCGCTTCGACCGCTCCAATCGTTTATTATTATTATTATTTTTTTTTTTTTTTTTGATGTGAACGCATCACAACAGGCCATGGTCAAGTCATTGTTCAATAGTAGACTCCATCACTCTCCCTGTTGGCTGGCGAACTTGAAAGACCTGTGAGAAGAAACTCGCGCGTTGGAGCCGTCGTACCGACCTGAGTTTGAATTACCTGCGCAAGGCCACATGGCTGTGACCTCACGAAAAAGCTTAACCAATGAGAGCGACGGCACAAACAACGTCGGACAAGATTCTTATTCGACGGAGAATCCGCACTAAAAGCAAAGGTGAATAAGCGACGCAGATGAACATTTTATGGACCAACTGTAATGTGAACTTTAAACGTGCAAATTAATGCAAGAAAACGTTGAACGCGCATATGAAAGAGGAAGCTAGAAAATTACTGGCATCTCCACCATAAACAAGGGAAATATAAGCTGTCGATGGATATGTGCAGTCGAGATGGGCCACAATGTAGACTCAACTTTGCAATCTGCAGGCTTACTGCTGTTACTGCATTGCCCGGTGCTGCTCCAGTACTATCCTGTTCCCTCTCTACATACTTGTTCCCGACCGTTAACGCAGCATTGAGAACCGAATAGTGTTTTTATCAGATATCTGTTCTTCTTCTGCTCCATATATTTTGCTCGCTCAGTCTCTACATGCACTTTATAGCAACAAGAACTCTGAGTTGTTTCTCAGAAGCTCCTTAGCTGTTTTGGCTGTTTTATAAAAATGTGACTATTTCTGTCCACTTAAGGCTGCTTCTACGCGTCGCCAAGAAGCTGACATACATGTATTATTTAAAAAACAATTTCTTGATATCTAATTGGTCGGTTTTGGACGTGCGGAAACAGAGAAAATAAAACATATAATGATGCGACACTGTACGCTCGTGCTCTCTTCCGCACAAATGTATTGATAACCGTGAGCTCACTACATTCCGGCTGAGAGAACGAATGGTTTTCTGAAATTAATCTGAGGACAAACGTGGAATAGTATTGTCCGAGTATCTGTTGCGTGTTTGGCGGCCGTTATTCGGATGTGCGGTTTCCTCATGACAAAATTAAAATAATTGCTCCATATCCTCAGCGAGTCTCGTTTGAAATCGGAAAGACGATCTAAGCCTATACTATAAGAGTAAAATAATAAACAACTGAGTTTATTCAAAGTTCGTTGGCAACGGGGACAGCAGGTATTGTTTGGACGGGTTTGGATGCAGGCGAAACACAAGGCGCCCGTGTAGTGTTTGATACCAGTGCGCGTTAACAGAATGAAAGGTGACCGAAATTTCGAAACTCTTCATTACGGCGACCTTCACAGCCGGTGTCATTTTCGGACGCTAAACCCTATACGGAAACCAAACCAACTAAAATAATTGCTCAAACTCTGTGTGCTGCATGACGTGCATTGAGTGCTCCAGATTGCGGTTCACAACATTTTTTTTTTTTTGTCATCATTTGTGTGTCCTCAGGAGCGTAAGTTTGCGCATCAGAACCCAAGAGCCAATTAGGAGCGCGTCATACTCAAGACTAGTGCACTTAACGTAAAACAGGCAAAGTCGCGGTAAGCAACTCGTCTCGTTGCTACTCTTTCGCTATACCTTTTACGACTAACGGTACGATTTATTTCCTTGTCCACAGTAAAGTTGATCGGCGAAACAAACGCGAACTTGCTGCCTTTTTATTTTTGCTCCTTCGCTGTCGTCTACAAAGCCCAAGCTGCGGTTATTATTACTGATTATCGCGAAATGAAAGTGGGCGCCTTCTGAAAGCTTTATTGTGATTCCAAACGCCCCCGTAAGATTCGCTGTCTTTTCGATAATAGGCAGAAGCGGCTAGGTGCGTGCGAACCGCTCTGACCTGTTCGTTGCAAGAAAACGGCTTTCTGTCCTTATGCTCCTTTCTTCTGCAAGGCCGGAAGAGCTACAGAACTTGAAAGGGACAGTGATAAAATATGCTTTACGGTTAATGATTACTCATTTAGCTTCGTAGTACTTGGTTTCGTTTTTTCTGTCTGCTAAACGATCATTCCAGTGTCGTTGCTCTGCGTGCTGTCAGTATACCTATGGCTAAATCCCATAATTTATGCCAAATTAAAAGTACAAGTCATTAAGTTAGCTGTATCCCCGCAGCGAGAGCCACCAACTTGATCAGCAGGCTGCTGCTGAAGCGTTGCGATGATAATATTTGACAGACAGGCAGGACAATCACAGCAATCACTGATAGTCTTTATATCTATTTTTCAAGGCCGTTCTCCATGCTAGGAAGGCTATCATGTATATGCTACCAAAGCTTCTTAGAGTAGGCCGCGCCCGATCTCGCGCGCAAAATCGTCTTGATGATGTCTACCTGAGGGGGATACATTTCCGGGGTATTTGCTTCCATGGCGAAAAACGTTTCCTTCCAGACATTTCATTTTTGCGCCTTAAGAGTGCTCTGCATATTTTCGTCCCTGGCGTGCGTTAACTATTTCCGGAGCGCTCGACGCGAGCGCCTTCTTCGAATCCGCAGGCGAGACGCCAGGGGCCGCTGCTCGAGTAACCCCGTGCTGGATGGGTAACCGGATCGCGTTCGGCCCTGAAGAGGTGCCCTTTGAGATGCGACAATGAGCATCCCGCTGCCGACCCACATCATGCCGTCCCCGGCAGGTGACGCCCTTAGCCGTGTCTCAGGAGCCGCGCTCTGGGCCCTCCAAGCGCGCCTGATTGCTCGGCACAATCGAGCCGAGGCCCCGGAGGAACCTACGCGCTTGACAGCCCTGACCGACATTCGTGCGCTATCGCCGTGCGCTGAAGACAACGGCTAAGTTTGTTGTGGGGCGCCTCTCTTAATTATCGCGGTCCACGGTTCGGCCCCGTCAGTCAGAGCAGCTTCTGCTGCGTCCGGATCACTAAGCACCGTCTAAAATGGGCCCGAACTCGAATATAGAGCGCTGCTTTTCTGGCCTCAGCTGCCGGCCTTATCAGAAAGTTTCCTTACTGTGCAGCTAAGAGTTGGATCACACGCCTCTTCTATTCCTCGTGTCACCAGCATTCGTGACACACAAGGCACTGGAATGTCTCAAAAGGCGAACACCGTCTCCTCTTCTTCCTACAGGGACTTTGCGAACAAGATATACCTCATTACACGTATAAAAAGCAAACTAAGTTGTCCAAACTTTTCGACCGAATTTGTACCGGTGCGGACAAAAGTAAACGCAGCACGGTATTTGCTTTTAAAATGTTTGACGCGTTGCATAACCAAAACTGACAGTTGTGGTATGCGCGAACCGGTAGTAGATGCCAGTAGCCTTTCACTTGGACAAATATTGTTGTTTTTTTATCTCCAGTGCTGAAGGCATGATGCTAATTTGAACAAAAAAGCAGGCCCCGTTTATTTATGCCCGCACCTGTACGTTCTGAGTCGTCAGTGTCTGCGCCATCTTTTACTGCATCAGCCGCGCAATGTCCTCGGCTTTCAGCATTAAACATTGCGGGTTGCTTCTACACGTACGCGTCATGCGCAAGTTGGGAGGAGCAACCGATTACGAAGCTATAAAACTCGACGAATCGAAGACGGTGTGAACAGAAAGGAACCAGCATTTGAGTCAGCACCGTGTCTCCCTATCATCGCTCTGCAAGCCCGGGCGCGGCCCCGGATTGCTGCATTTTCAGCCATTGTTGTTCGTTCCTTGCAACTCTTGTTAACGGCTGCATCGCAGGAGGATTATTTCAGCTTCTTTAAAGTTACTGACATCATTCTCTCCTCCCATGGACACTGTTCTGGTTAGTCTCCGTGTTCTTCGTTCGAGCCACAAGGACGCTACTTTGGTTTCCAGTGCGCAATGCTGTGCGGGCCAGCCTTGAACCGAGCAGTATTCTCCGCCGCCCCCCTTTGGCCGTGTAGTCAGCAAAAGCCGCGCCTGTTCATTTTCACGGCGCGCGAGCACACAGGGGAAAAGAAAATGGGCGACAAAAATAAAGCGGCGTGAAATGTTTGTGTTTGGCCCGACGCTTCCTCTATTTCTGCCTGAAGAACCTTCTTTTCTGCTTCACCGAGGCTCCAAAATTAGCACCGCAGCAGCGACGTGACGAGACTATATTTAATGCCTTGTATCGGCGCGGCCGTCCCGAGCTTTTCTTCCGATGTGCGCCTGCGCGCTTTACAGAGGGCCGTGGTGCTGGCCCCAGCGACGCGACCGCCGACACAGGCCAGCGCTGCGCTATCGCGTGATTTATAAACGTGGCCTTGCACAACACGTATGCGGGCATCTTCGAGCCGCTTGTTTTCGCTGCAGAAACAGTGGTTCCTCTCTATTTGTATGTCTGGCTGACGTTCTGCATAAGAGCCCCGAGCTCTTCCCGGGGGCCAGAGCTCGTACAAAAAAACCTGCCGATTGCATCGCGCTCTGGAAATAGCATTTGGAAAAGTCTTTTTTTTTTGTTTGTTTGTTTTAGTTTTATTGCGCTTTCCTGGGCTGAAAACGCTGCACTTCGGCACATCGGAGCCCGTGCTTGGTCGGCGCCACGTAACGCGCCTGACCTTCCATGTATGATTGTGTTTCGAGCTGAAAACAAAAGACGGGAACAAACAAACAAACAAAAAACGGAAATGAATCCGAGGAAGAACGACGTCCCACGTTACACTGCTGCCGAAACCACAGTCAAAGGAGCCCGTATGCGGGGGCGCGCCCTCGTTTCATTTCAGGCGCCGGAATGCGCGCGAAATCCCGCTCCCTGTCGGTCTTGCTCCCGCCTTTCGTGTTTGGCGTAGGCTCTGTAGACACGTATCGGATTTGCACAAGGCGCCGTCTGTAGAGAGCATTTCTCCTCGTTCCTCGAATGTCGCGAATGAAACAAAGGTGAAGCGAGCTCTTTGTTTACGGATACTGGCCTCGGAACTACGTGCTGGACTTTGGCCGAAAATTGATTTTGAATGAGGAGATGAGCTTCGAGCCTTGGATGTCCGGCACAAAGAGAGAGCTAACTTGGAACATAATTCCAGACGCATTATGGCTTCGGCTTTGAGGTACATGTTGGCGAGAGTCTCCTGGTAATTGCAATTGCAGAAATTGTGGTTGCGTCTGCAGAAATGCATTCAGCGTGTGCGCTCGCTCAAAAGAGGAACATATAAATGGTGTAACAACACGAGGAGGCGTCTCTCGACTCTGTGGTTTTTCGCCGCTCTGTATCTAAATATTATTTTCTCTCAAATATATCTACATATCTACACGGAAAGTTTATCAAAACAAAGTGGCAAGATGTACTACCTCCACATTCATCAATGTCGGATGTGTTTATGAGTATGTGCTCCAATTACGACTGTTGTTCAGACTCAACAATGAGAAGATATAGAATGCCAACAAAATGCACTGAACCGTTAGCTGAGTAAAATACTGACTGTCGTTTGATGTTTTTGCTCTCAAGTATTATTGACGGGCAGCCTTTGATGCCCCACGAGTTGACTGTGTAATGTATAGTCAACTTAAGCCGCTTGTTACATTTTTATGAACATATTTTCTTGCGTGCCTAATGGACTGTTTCTCACTTTTTCGCCCTTTCCAGCCGTTCTCCCGCACGTTTTAGCTTGCTTCCTCGCTTACCCGTAATTCCTTTTCTTTTTTTCTTTCTCGTTCCTTGTTCGCAGATGAAGATAATGAAAAGTCGGTCATGGTGGTCCTCAATGGAGAAGAATCGGAGCTTATCTTCATCGAACACGCTCACCAAGACGAGCTGGTAAGGTCCTGCTCGAAATAATCAATGCTTGTTATTTTGGACGGTGATTTGCGCGAACTTTTGTCATAATTTTTCTCATGCTTTGGCGCAAAGGCCACTCACCTAAAAAACATCGCGCGCATCACGACTGCCATAAGGGCACTGTAACAGAGAGGGCCTCAATCCACTGATATCACCTTTTTCGCGATGCAGAATAAAAGTGGCGCATTTGCTTATTTTCTTTTTCCCGGTGTCCAGTTGCAGCACACCAGAAATCCATGCCAGGCATTGCGAACTCCACCGACGCTGTTCAACCCGGCGGCCATGTATCGTCCGGATGCCTACCTTGTCGTCTACAACGTCTGCAGTCGAAGCAGCTTGAAGATCGCCAAGGAGTATCTGTCCCTGATACACCGCTGGGACAACCTGGACAACAAAGCTATCATCATGGTGGGCAACAAGACGGATCTCGTTCGCCACCGTACCGTCACTACCGACGGTAAGCCTTCGCTGTTCGCTTTTGCTATATGTCCCTGTTTGTCTCAAGATGCAACGTATTCTAGGACCCGTGCCGTGCTGGAGGTTGTCCCACTAAATGCGTTTCCGGACCTCCGGAATTAATTCAGTACGGCGAACTCGAGTATAGTGCGCTCCACAAAATGGGGGTAAACTGATATTGAGCGTTGCAATCTTCACTAACACCCGCACTGTAGCAGCCAAGAGAGGCTGCCAAGCATAGAGAAGGAGGGGAAGAATAAGAAGTAACCCAGGGCAGTGAATGCCCAGAATAAGAGACGCTCAGCCAGTGAGCATGGAAGAACTGAGGTGTGACACTTTGGCGTATGTTTCAATACTTTTGCATTGTGCATTCGGGTCATGACTTCAGAACCAGGACCTTAAAAAAGCAGTCAGGTGAGGTAAAATGGCTGTGCGGCCTGCCTAAAAGCCTGATGTTATCCTTGAACAATATCTTTATTGAAGAGTGATTGTTAACGGCAGGGTAGTAAACACACCGACTGTCTGTTATGATCCACTCGTTTTGGTGTTATGCACTCGGCCTAGAGAATTTAAGCGATGAGGTTGTAACTGACAGCGCTGCCTTAATTAAAAAATGTGTATGTATTTTGTTCGATTTTTCACACGCATGTGCTGGTTCAAATCACTTACCTCCAACGTAGTTGGGCAGGCAAAAAAAAAAAAAAAACGGGGCAGGGTGAATGCAGCGTTTCCCAATGTAAGCCGTGCTGTGCTTGTGTGTATGAATGCATAATCACAGCAAAAACAATAAGATTAGACAGGCGAAAGCTATTTTTATATATATACTGTATATATATATATATATATATATATATATATATATATATATATATACATATACTTGCCATGTTTTGCGCTCTCAAACCTCTCTGACGCAAGCCGGCGTTAATCTCTGCTGCCGCATTCGGAAGTATGGCCGATCTGAGGAGCCGTGCCTCATATTAAGACGCCCATAGCACTATCCAGTGCGGAAAAGCATGTTTGTGGACACGTGTATACCTTGCCATGCTGAGATCATTAATCGTGCCGCACTTGCCCGGCTCCCGCATTAACAGCCCACTCAATGAGGGCCCGTTCCGCACGAATAAGGCAAGAAATGAATCAATCACAATGAGGGAAACAACTGCAAATATCTCCCCTCGGCCCTACTCATGATAGACACAAAGGGGAACCAGCTGAGCCTCGTGTATAGCATCATATCTCTGCTCGATCTTACTGGATGTTTGCAGTGGGCTTGTATATATGGACCGATCGCATGGTATATGCCACGCAGCCCGTTTACATCGAACATCTTACCGGCCCACAATTTGGGAGAATACTAGAAACAACATGTGCCCTGCTGCCGCTGTCGAAGACGTTCGTTAGGGTAGGCTGAGAAAAAGAAAGATAACAAAAAAAAGGGAATGGGATGGCTTAACCAACCCTTCTATTTTTGTTGTACATATGGGTTGGAAATTGCCCAGCGAGCGATAGTGCGGTGACCGAGAGCGGAAAGAACCAAAACGAGGTGATGCTTCCCCTTTAGCAAAAAAGGCCCAGCCGCGAGGGCTCTGGTTTATGGCGTCCAACTGCTGAATCCCAAGACGCGAGATCAAATCCCGGCCGCACCAGCCGCCTTTCATGGGCGAGGAAAGCTAGATGTCTGTGTGCTGTGCGATGTCAGTACCGGTTATACAACCCCAATTGGTCGAAATTTCTAAAGCCTTCCATTACGGCGTCCCTCGTATCCTGAGTCGTTTTGAAACGTTAAAACCTTATGGGCCAATGTCCAGGTCAATGTCAAGGTCAACTAAAATTATACCTAATTAACAGTAATAAATATGCGCTAAATATAAGTTAGGAAATGAAGTCTAGAGGAGTCGAAGCCTAATTGAGTGTGCCAGTAGTCCTAGCTAAAGGTCTCTAAGATGAATACTGTATAGTACATGTTGTCAGAACACGCACTGGCCGCAATTACACCTTCCTAAGCCTAATTATGCTTCATTAGGCTTGGCTAAGCCTTATATGCCTAACTAAGCATATTTAGAGTGAGACTGCTCTTAGCTTTACCAAGCAAAACTTCCTCTTAGCTATGGCTAAACCACCGCCATTTTCCCCCTTTATTAGCTCAGTAGCCACGGTATACGACAGTAAGCATACGCCAAAACGTATAAAAATAATTGGCTGCTATAATGATAGTTTTCGTTCCAATTACTATAAGGCACGGAGTCCAACCTGAGATGACACTTGAATCCCGAAAAAGATGGCTCGTGTGCAGGCTCACAAACCTCTCACTAAATTTTTGCACGCGACGCCCCATGCAGCTTCTCTTCGACTCTCCTCATTGCTG
>NC_139344.1:212831309-212921309 GCF_055883805.1 Amblyomma maculatum
CTGCCTTTTCGTTTTATAACGAGTGTACAATTCTCCTTTTCCCTTATTTCTTTTTTTTTTTTTTTGGGGGGGGGGGGGTTCCTTCGAGTGGGAACAATGTGCAGGCTCAAAACGTGAGAGAAATGGAACAGCCTGGAAGTCGCTTTGTAGAGGAAAGGAAACCGACCGAGATAATCGTATCATCCTGATGCTCACTGTCCTGACGTTTGGACAGGAAGCCGTGCTTTCAAAGGTCTCTCTTCTGTGTTGTACATTTCGCTTCTGCTGTCTGCGTAGTGTACGATTCGTTGTGTCTCACTGTGTGCGCACAATGTCTCTACATTCATTCACGAACACACACACACACGCACGCTCACATCAGTTCATATCTCAGAAGCGCTGAAGTGAAAGCGACTGCTGGTCAGTGGTTTGTATGCACAACTACAACTGTCAGTTTATTTATCTTATCATTTTTGCGCGCTCTATACGCGTGTCATCTATACCTTCCACATTGTCCTTGGCGTTGTGTGAGAATGTTGTCACACGTAGCTTGTTACCAGTGCACCTGATGTATTGGATGTGATTTTTCGGTATTGGTGTTTTCGGCGTTGATGTCTTTGCCTCTATTGTCTTGTCGCTAATGAATCTTGATTACGGTTGCTGCAATTTCAACTGGCTCAAACGGTTACGCAAAAAAAGAAACGTAGTGCATGCCTTTGTTTTTGATGCATTGTTTTCAGTTCGCTGATTTGCCTTTTATTTTGTAAAAAAAAAAAAAAAAGCAGCACCTTATAGCCATTCTTGTCTCTGTTTAAGGAGCTACAAAGTCTTTTGCTTTGGGCTTTCTTGATTTCGTTTTCGAATAAAATATACACTTGTGGTAATATGTGTTTCTTCTTTTTATTTTGCTAGATATATTTTCTGTTGCCATGAGTTCTATTTAGCCTGTTTTTGATTCTGCTTTTAAATTAGGAACAGTTAGAATATAATTCACGTTGGGAATTATTTGTCTTTAATTCCTTTTCGGAAGTAATATTGATTGCGCTTTCTCGCCTGCCGTAAACAGCTTCTTTTTCATTTTACGGGGAAGAGAAAATGATTTGAGATATTAGAACCCTTTTTTTACTTTCCCTTTGTCGCACTTGACGACCAGACCCCTGTCAACTTGCCCGTTTAACAGTATGTGGAATGTCGGTCATTATCCTCCAATTATGAACGCTAATCACGCATCTACGAGTCCTGAAGAAAATAACCTAAACGCGAATGCCTTCTTGTTTTGCTTTTCTAACAGAAGGAGAGGGTCCCCTGGAAGCTTAATCGCAATGTAAGCTGATTACTAATTCCCTTACCAGAAAATATATGCCCGCTTTGGCGCTCTCACTGTAGAGCGCGTTTATCGTGCCTTTTGCGTTCAAGCGCTACAGCGCGTAATAGCGGACTGGAGCTTTTCCGCGTGCCTGGGTGCCCCGAATTGCGACTAGACCCCCATTTTGCTACGAATAATACCGCACCGGCGTTACGGCAGTGAAAGCCGTTAGTTGTTTTCCTCTTCTAACGAACGCTGCGCTGCACTGGTAAGTGTCCTAACCAGTTTAACAGCTACTCGGCGTTCGACGTCACTAACCCGTCTGAGTGAATCTTCGCATAATTTGGTAATGTTAACAACATAAAGAAACAGCTTCACTAAAGCGAAAAAGAGAGACTGTGGAGCTCAAAGAAAAAAAAAAGACGGAAATCGGGATGCAGTGAACAGGCAGTTAGATGTACTGTGCGAAAGAAAAGATTTAGCTTATAGCTGTCGTCTTTTTTTTATTATTATTCATTCCGCATTAATATTTCGCTCAGGCCTGCTGTGTCATGTTCGCCAAAAATATTAGCAACAGGCAAAACGCGCCGTGAAGAAACAGCCATTCTGCTATGGCCGCTGCACTTGTCTCAAGACTTTCACAAACTCATAAGTGTGTCAGGCGGATATGATAATACAAGAGTCCCCAACCTCACGAACTGAAACGGCCCATGCACGTTGAGCCTAGTGAGATCGGTGCATTGGCCGCAACGCTCGTACCGCTTCGTTGCATTGCGTCCGCAACTGCGGATTCCACCTATCCTCCCGAGAAAGAACAGCTGGTGCGGCAGACGGCATCACTGTCACCGGCGGCGGAAAAGCGTTGCCGTCGAGCCTCCGTCACGGGCGCCGATAAACGGCTCAGGCAAACTAGGCGTCGTCATCTCCTTCAATGGCGTGACTGGGCGCTCGGCAGCGGTGTTTGTTCGGAGAGAGCGTTCACAAGGAGCCCTGGCAAGGAAAGAAAGCAGTTTCGGAAACGATGGGCAAACACGTACACGGCTGCGACAAATAGTCGAGCAAATCTGCAGCTCCCCCTGTTTGCACTGAGATGCTGAGAAGGCCCCTGCATCTTTGAGATGCAGGCGTCCCGGCTGGACAAAGAAGGTCGTAGAAAGACAGCAGCAACACTCACGAGAACGAAGCACGTCAAATTTTTAACGCGATAAGCGTTACCGCGTTCTATAGAAAACCCTCCGTCGTCGGCAATGTGAGTCAAATTCATGGACGTGGTTCTGGCAGGTCACATGGCCAAGAACTGATTGGTCGGCTTACTTCATGACGTCACCAGACCATATTACATGACCGAGTTGGAAGAAGCTGGAAACTCCGGTACCAACGCGGGAGATGGATGAGATGGAAACCTAACCGTTGCATTTCGAGTCAGACACCGTACTCCTCTATAGGCCTCGCAGGCACACTCGTGCGGGTGCTTCATACATATGTCGTGTGGTATTTCACATAATGTGGTAGCTTATGGCTGTATGCTAATGAGAATGAGTGAAATAATAGAGGCACAAATTAAGGTAGTAGTGATTAAGTAACGAACTGCATGTACGCAAAGGAGGATTTAATAGTGGGTGCATTTTTTTCTCCAATAATTCGCTATTTCGGTTGTTTTGTAAGGTTTAACGTCCAAAAGTGACTTAGCCGATGAGAGACGCCGTAGAAAGGGTTCCGGAAATATCGACCCCCCGACGTTCTTTAACTCGCACTGACGCCTTGCTTTTCGCCTCCATCGAAAATCTTCTTAAGAAATAAAAGTACCTCCTACATCGTCGTAATACATGAATTAGGCATTTCATAACCCTTCTACATTAAAGATAACAAGCATTTCCTTCCACCGTGCCTAATAACTGTGTGTTTTTCGTGTGAAAATCCTATCTTCAATTTGAACACTAAATACCAGAGCAAGAAAATAAAATAAAAAATCAATGCTTCGCAGAGCAGATTTACCTTAGCGGTTAGCCAAGGCGAATAAAAAATATAAACCCGCTGTTCTGCTTCCAATTTTGACGGATTTCTTGTAGATCTTAGGCTTTTTACACAAATGTCTTTACGACACCGTTTTCTAAAACCTTCAATAGGGCAGTGACGGTAGCATATCCCAAATAACGTCCTTGTACCCTCCCCCTGCTAGGCAGATTTCAAAAAAGCTCTCTTCGTTACTTTCAAGAGGGAGCACCATCCCAAAAGCAGCTTATTTCAAACAGTGCGTATTGCAAACAGGTGAATTTCTTCTTGTGGCCGCATAACGTACCATATGGAAAATCTGGTAACCTGAAGTTTACTTCAACTTGCTGGCAGTGCGTGATAGAATTTGCATTAATGAAATAATTCCCTTGCAGACAGACCAATGCAGAACGTGTCCAGTATTCCAAGTAATGAAGTAGATAGCTAAGACGGTGCCGTTTGTTTCGCTGCTCCAGTTATCCGTCTCGGCAGGCCCGTGATCGTTCACGCTTACGTATAGTCTGCCTGTAACGCAATATATGAAAGCATAGAGTGTTGAATGTCGTGTTCTACTACAAGCTCGATAGAGTGTATGTGTGACTGGCAGGTACTATTATGAGCCCCTGTCGTATTTCCGTAGTGTCATTTCTGGCGCGCCAAGCACAGCTTAGGGGCCTGAAAAAGTCACGTTTTTCTGCAACAAACAGCAATGTGCCGCACATTCGCAAGTGTCTCTGCGACCATTGTTTTAGACCATACTGTTTCAGCGTCTTCATTTCTTACTCTGCTCGTCGTTCAATATGGGCCGAGCAGGCTGTGCCAAATGACTCCGCCAGTGCGCAGACAGCATTGCCAGTGAACGCTTGATGGCCTTGAAACCGTGTCAGTAAACGCTTTCTCCCAAAGAGGAGACGAACAGTTTTTTGTTCTTGTTGCTGCAGCTTTGTTTTAGCTTGTTACATACGTAGTAGATACGTATTGAAAAGAAAGGACAGCACTTCTGAGACGTGACCGTACATCGATGTGGATTGCAGAAAACGGTAGTTGATAATCTCAAGTTCTCCTTCCTTCAAATAGTGGACCGGCACGTTGTAACAAATGATAGCTGCTGCTAACAGGGGGGAAATACCGAGGATAAAAGTCACGGTTGCCAGCTAAATATGCTTCAATTAGACCATTATATTTTGCACGTCTGCGCGGTAGACACGTGGCCCTTTGGTAAGAGCCCGGTAGACGCAAGTCCAAACTGGCTTAAACTACTTGGTTTTCTTCAGAGTGATGCGCTAAGCGAATGAGTTTACACAAGTAATATTTCTTGCGATGCAGACATGCTTGGCTCCTCACTAGACATCTTATTCTTAAATCGCTGCGTTAGAGTTCGTTACCTGACTTGCTCGCCGTTTATAGTGACGCCAGACGCTGTAGAGGGGACCGTTACCGGGAATGAAGACCTGATCAACCAATACGATTGCAGTACAGCAAGCAAACTGAAAGAATCGTCATGGAGGTATGTTTCTTAGGGTAGTCTCGGGGCATCCAATCAAAGCTTCGAAGCTTTGAACACGCCACTCGTTCGGAAAGGTCAGGGTGCAACGGCGACAGCAAAGAAACCGAGAGTGGGGCATTTCGAGTGTGGCTGAGGACCACCCAGTGCCTTGTCGCAACGTACACTCTTGGACACAGTATCGCGCCAGCAGCGCACGTCAGCACTGCAATGAAGCCATCTGTCGCGTTCGAGTGGCCCCGCGCTCAACACACTCCCGCGCGCTATCTGTAACGGGGCTCCCGGGAGGCCCTGCTTCGCTAAAAAAAAAGGAAGGGGTGGGTGAGAGGGCACTGTTAGCAGTCATGCGCGGCTGACGTCCCCGTGGCACCTCCGAGCCTTTCTCTATGGCCGAGCGGGCGAGGCCTTACAGTGGTTACAAAACGGTCACCTAAAAGGCATCGGCGCGCATTTTGAGCTTCAGTATGCACGCTTACTGGTTGGCCAGTCATGTTACGTACGAATGACCCTACAAAGCCTGCCCGACTGCAACTTTATCATTACTGCGTTTCTAAGAAACGGAGAGCGGAGCTTTGATTTTCGCCTTTTTTTGTTCAGCCGCTTCTTCGCTAACAGTTTGTAAAAACGTTGGGACGTGGGAGAGGGGAGCGTCTATCTCCAGGTGAAATTAAAAACTTTGTTCCGCCGCAATTTGATCAAATGCGATTTTTTTTTCCCGACAAAGAAAGAACGAAAAAGTAAAAAACTTAGCTCGTTGACAGTCATTCGACCTTCTGATGTCCATCTGCTTCCCTCGGTGTTCCATACTGGACCTTTCGTTGAAGTCTTCCTCTCCTTACGTGACTTTTTGTTTCTATGATTAGCGGATAGCTCCGGAGAGGCGAAAGCAGCTTTTCAGGGAAGGGGATTTTCTCTAAAGCTCCACTGTACTGCCGATTGGATTTGTCAGCATAGCTTTGCAATGTTGGGAAACGGCCGACTGACGGCGCGCCGGCAGGCCGCTTAGGCTTTCCTCAGCCCATCCCATTGCGATTGACTCAATCTAGCAGCCGAAGGTATTCTGTTATTTATAAAGCTCGTTCCCTCTAGTTGGCTTAAAAAACGTACTGTCGACAAAGAAAGGCTCGCAAAGCTTCTCCTGCTTCACCGCGAGGTTTAGGTCTGCCGATGCGATCACTCGCCGGCAAATATTCTGCTGCGACGTTTGCAAGTTTCGCATTATTGAGCGAATCGTACAAAGCGTGCGCTTTACCTTCTCTCTTATTCGTTTTGTTCGTCTTTGCAGGGAAGACTCAGTACTGCGGCTTTAATTCATACAGGTAACACCAATTAGCTGCAGAGTTTTTTTTTTTTTTTTCTCATTTATGTTGTTCGGAGCCCTCATTAGGTTGGTGGCTCACAGTGTGCTCGCCCCTTTGTCCACCCCAGCAATTTTATTTAGAGTGCCTTAATCTTCTTGTGCTCGTTCTTCTCAGGAAAGACAAATGTGGAGAACTTTCAAATTTAGAAAATAATGTAAGAAGAAAGTGTTGTAGCTGAAGAGAAACACAGGGGAATTTATACCGAAGATACGAATGTAACTATGCCCGAAAAAAAGCAAACAAACTAAAATACATTGAATAGTGAAGCAGAAAATCTGTTTCTAATATGGCTTCCTGTGGCATGTTATGAGAATATGAGTTGACCGATTTCGTGACAGTGTTATGACGAAACAAATTAACGCCTATTCGAGTATGCGTCATTCAAAAAACATCTCAAATGATCCTTGTCAAGAGGCAAAAGTGGGTTCTTTATATTTCAGTAGTTCGGTGTACACAGCAGTTCTGAAAGAACAGCCAAGAGAAAGAGACTGCGCGGCCACACATAATGTTAGCAATATAGACACCGCCTGCCAACACAAAAATGCGACGGTGCGTCACTGTCGACACGCGCGTCGGCGCACGCAGCGCCTGTTTTCTTTTTGCTGGCGACTCACTATTCAGCGTCGTGCCACTCAAAGCGTGCAAAGAGTGAGAGGCGAATTTACAGAGGGAAAAAATCTAAAGACCAGCAGAAAGCAAGGCAAGATTGACAGAAGAGTGAAAAATCGAAAGCAAAGAAGACACCGTAGTAGATTACCTTTGCAAGTTTAATGCAGCCATGGTCGCATCCCCCTCTGCCTTTTAGAGAGCGATGGCTTATCTGAAACTGTCCAAAAGCATAATTCGAAAGAACAGAAATAGGGCTATATGTAATACAACCAGAATCTGCATTCAAAAAGAAAAAAATAGAAAAAGAAAAAAAAAAAAGCAGCTGCCCTCTTTTCGATCTATATGTTGGTATAGACGTATACATTCCACTGAAGCCCACGCCGCTGCTTGCATATTTTTTATGCCTTACGTTTTTTCGTCCGGACTCCCGACTTTTCAACGCATCCCCCTCTGTGTTTCCCGCTGATAATGTGTCTACCGCGTATGAATTAGCCATCGAAGAGTATCATCTATACTGACGCGCACCGTCATGGTGGAATGTAAGCCCCAACAAGTGACGTCGTGCGCTAAGCGAAACTCAGCGGGAGCGTTGCTGCGAAAACACTTGCACGTGTTTACGCGCATGGCTGAGACTCTTTTTACTCCAACATTTACAGAGCTATATGAGGCGCTCATTTTTTTCCCCATCGACTTGCCCTTTTTCCTTGTTTTTTGTTTTAGTTTCTATTTTTATTTTTTTGCTCTTTCGCCGCTGTCCCCTCTGTTATCAAAATAGTGGACGCTTGATTGATTGGACTTGGTTGAGAGAAAAACGGGCCAACTTGGCGGGTGGGCTTCAAGCAGGCGCCTTTGAACAACGACTTGGGCCTACAGGGAAATCTCGGTCACCCGCTTGAAGCTCGTACCGAGGGAGCCTTTGTTGGCAGCGCTGCTCCGCAAATTGTTAAACTCTCCCTGCCTCTATCTTCAGCTTTTCTCGCCACCGCTGCTTGCTGTTTACGTCCACGCAGTCGTGAGTGCTGTGTTCCGAACGCAGAGCGCCTGCAACAGAATGCTTTT
Source organism: Amblyomma maculatum (assembly GCF_055883805.1). Classification (NCBI taxonomy): domain Eukaryota; kingdom Metazoa; phylum Arthropoda; class Arachnida; order Ixodida; family Ixodidae; genus Amblyomma; species Amblyomma maculatum. The sequence continues at coordinate 212,839,120 of NC_139344.1, forward strand.
CGCCGGCCACTGCAGCCACGCACACCTGGGATTTGCTCTCGTATCCAATAGGCTGGCTATGACGTCATGCTCGATTTCCAGGGGCACGATGGGGCGCCTAACACGCACGTCAACCTTGTATGCGGACTATTAATTGGCCTGTAAATTATTTGATATTCGACCCATCGAAGTAATAGCATGCTTAAAAGCACGGTTGTGTCTGTGAACGCTCGATTACCAGCTAGAGACAGGTGTGGCGGGCTACCAGAGTGTACGTGAGGATGGCGTGCCAATATAAAACATGTTGTGCAAGACGTTCTTTATTTGATTGATATGTTTGGATAAAAAGATTGCTGACGCTTTGTCTGAAATGGAAAAAAAAATGGCGAAGGAAATATTATATCTCGCCTACTACAAACTGCTCGCGGTCGATTCGCGTAGCCTAAGCGAGAAAGTAAATTATTAGTGCGAAAGCACTCATCTAACCGTCCTACCCCGAGCAAGAAAATGTCTTCCGCCTCAGCCTAGTTGCCGTAGCAACCGTGTTGTACTGACCTGTTCGACCGGCACACTTGAAGAAAAAAAAAAAAAAAAAGAAAGAGAGAAGAAACCGACAGAGCGCAGAGGATACGAAACCAGGAATTCTGCATAGGAATCGAGCACCGAACGCCGTAGTTATTGCTGCCTTTTTTTTTTTTTTTCAACATGGTAATCATTAGTCAATTGCCCCATATGTTAAAGCGGAGCACGCTCTGCATTGCGTGTCGTCGTCTATAACAACTCTAACGCGTTCGCACATATTGTACTTGATTAATTCACGTTGACGCCCTACCACTTTTAGGAAGACCACGCTTTCAGGCTGTGAAGTACGCACCTCCATGACCTTCCTTATATGAATAATGAATACGCGGACTAGAAACACATTTAGTAAGATGCAGTATTTTCTAATGTTTTCCGCGTCCTCAGATGTTACAGGCTGAGGGATCAACTATGGCAATTTTTATTTTCTCGACATTTCCTCGGATATCACTTATTTTCATAATACCAGTCAATGGAATTAGTGGAATCTCTTGTTTCTCCCGTATTAGATTGCGAAAATTAGGAGATGCCGGAAGTAAGGGAAGAAGAACAATTCGTCTGAGAAGTAGAAGCAAAGTTTGCAGGATGAACACTGGGCGAACCGCGCAACATATCCTTAGCGCGCGTTCTCAGTTCTTTCTTTTACCATGCGCCGCACGCACTATTTATAGTACGCAAAAATGTCCCAGTCACATTCCACAGTTGCTGAACCTAAATGTATAGCTTTGAACTAATAACAATATTCTAAGTATAGCCAACCGCCAAATTTTACTTGTTAGCACAAGTGTTAACGTCTCTTCCTTTCAGAATCCTTATGAATGCCTGAGTGCCTGTAATTATATTCTAGACACTTGTACTTAATTTTTTAATGCGGCCAGAGCAAGTAAAAGTTTTACGCGCTATATTTACTTCCTGGAAAAAAAATAAGAAGAAAAGGGAAAACTTTATGAATTATTTCTTCACGTCTTTTTATATACTCACACATCAGATACCGGACACTGTTGCTAGGATAAGTATATAGCTGCGTGCCGTTTCTTTTCTTTTCGTTGATCCGCAGATTGAGACATTAGGCAGACCGCAGGAACACAAGCTCATGTCCTTACGGGGGCCTTCGAGATCTGTTTATCCAGTGTGATCAAGACAGTTTCGTCATTCAAGGGTGTGACATGTTGCGCCAGGCACTCTCAGACGACCGAGAAAGCGAATAATGTTTGCGGAGAACGTCCTAACGCCACTTCTGCAAATCAGCCGATTCTCACGGAAGCCCGCAGTGATCAATACATTAGTGTCCTCTTGTCGAAGCAAACGAGGGCACATTTGCAGCTAAAATGGGGGATCTATTGCGGGTTAGCATTCTCGGCAGTTAATCACAAATGCTATTTAATCTGTTCAGGTGCACACTTCGTACATGAAAGTGTGTTTGCGTGAACAAACGCTTTACAGCTATTATATTAAAGTATGATTAAGTACCCGCTGCAGTTACGAGCGATAGACACCTTTTCAAGCGTATTATGGATTACTATGTTGGGCGCATAGCGAGGCTAAGATATTTACAAAAATTAAGTATAGTGCTTCCCACTCTCTTCATATTGTAGACTATAAAAAAAAATGTTCAAAATGTGCCCCATATCTGGAATTTACTTTTTCGCGCGAGCATAGTGCCGTTTTAGTGTGTGTGATTTACACGATTAATTACGATTGGCCGCGATGAGGTACAAGAAAGAACTATTATTTTATGTACAGCCACTGATGTGCAGCAAGTTCCTTATTAGAGCTCCTTCGACGTAGAAATTAGCGGCCCAAAACTGCACCCTAAATTTTCGAAAAGAAAACATGATGCGCCTTATAGTCTAGTTGGTGCAGTATCGTAGGAGAAATTTGGAGGTCCTGGGTTCCAACCCCACCAGCTGCGTGCTGCTGTTCTTTCTTCTACTTTCTAATCAATCATTATTCACATGATTACGTCACTCATTTTTCATGAGCAACAACACGAAAAAAAAAAAAAAAACATTAACCCATTCTTTCCTTGGTTTCGGTGACTATTTGTTCCCTTCACATATATGTCATAACGAGCCCTCATTCCCCTGTAGTTGTCTGCTCGGTGGTATTTATAGTTCCCCTTCGCATCACTATATGTGCTACATGACAAGGATATGAATAAATAAAGACGTACAAAGACAACAGATATATGTTAAGTCATAGGGGTGGGTTTCAGGGGAAAGTAAGCGTTGCCAGGGGCAGCCAAAAATTTGCCGCTGAGATGAGGTTACGAAATTCTTTGGTATACACAGGGTGACTGCGGCATGCTTCGGGCAGGCCTAATTGCTTGTCAATGAAAAATGCCTTTGTCCTGTTCTTTGTGTAACCAGACTGATAATGGTAATAAGCAATATTAAACGATACCTCGGGGAATTCAATAGCTCCTGGTATTGCAGAGCATCCTGGCTTACGTGCTTGGACCGCACTCAGCGTAACAAATGCATTCTCACCTTAATGCAGTGCTGGACATCACGTTGCAGAAAATTCGCGCACGCGCTGAGCTCAGATATAGAAAGAAACTTAGAGAAACTTTTTAGAGAAACTTAGAGAGCTTTTTATCCAACTGTTTCGAACTGAGTGCAGTGGCTCAATAGCCATCTTGCTCATCTAAGACATTCTAACGTGAGAACAGAAAAAAAAAAAAAAGTGGCAACCCGCACGTGCGCGAGATAAGCCCAAGAAGGTTGAAGCTCCACCGATGCGGTTGAGCGCTCACTCGTTGAAAATGTTCCGCCTGGTTCTCCACTGACGCCACCATGACGATCAATTTCTCTCCTCATTACTCATGCGGCGGTACCCGCAGTGGCGGCTGCTAGAAAATCGCTTCCCACGCAATCGCACAGGGCCTCAGAATCGCTTTTCAAGTTTATCGCTCATTGTTTTTATACCTTCATCGCTTTTTGCATGTTTTACGCAATAACGTATACAGCTCGTTCCGTAGAAAAGGCGTTTTTTTTTTTCTTGTGCGCATGTGAATAAGTCAAAAAAAAAAAAACAAGAATTTTTGTGGGGAGGTGCGTTCGTCACGTGCTGTAGTTTAAGACATGAGTGCATGACGCAATCTTTACGCAATTTTTTCTGTTTTGGATCTTCGTCTTTTCTATTATTTATACTGACCAAGATGTTGACTGCGTCTGAAGCTGCTGTGGAGTTGATATATATTCTCCTTTGTTTTCTTTAGCACAGCTAGAGGCGCGTAGTTATGTTATCGTCAGATGAGATTACGCTACTGCGTTGACCCCTTTGAGAATAATGAAGGAAGCATGGTAGAGCCGATGAACTGAGGCAAACGGCAGCACACTTTTGTAATACGGGACTGGGTAATATATATATATATTTTTTTTTCTATCGCATTTCTTCACAATTGGCTACCGCCGAGCTTTGTTACCGCTGCAGTGTGCCAGTTCACTCCGCGGATGCTAAAAACGAACAAGAAAGAGGGATCGTAATAATATTTGTTGTATGACGTGTGCCTGAGCGCAGGCGTCAGGAATTTCTTTTTTTTTTTTTTATTGCGAAAGCAATACTACTCGCTCTTTCAAACCTTCGCGTGACCCGGCCGCAGTTACGTCTTACCCACGTGACGCTGTGACGTCACACCTCACGTGACACACGGGCTGGCAGGAGTTGCCAACTTGTGTCTCTCGTTTTACATGGGACGGTTATGTCAGAATCAGCCTGCTAGGACCCTGGCATTCACGTTACCCCTGTAGGCCACTAAGGCACGTTCATATGGGTTGGTCAAAGCGGGGCTTTATATGTGGGCTCCGGAAGAAGAAAAAAAGAAGTACTCTTGGTCACCCGCAGCTAATGATTTCGCTCAATATTTGGTTGAGCAGCGTTGAACCATTGTAATTTTTCTGCTATGAAATAAATTGGTTCACTCATCATCGCCGCTGTCCAGGGATGTTCTCGCATGAACGATCGGTTTGTGGGTAAAGCGCCAGCGACATGGGCAATGAAGTGTGCCGTTCGCTATATTATGAGAGCCTATATATGCCCTAATTAACACCGTTCCTACTGTAGCCTTGGATGGCCGGGTACTTAGCCAAATCTCAGCCTCCAAGATAGGATAACCCAAGGGCCAATCCCGATATGAGCCGTTGCTCACGACTTGACCTGCCCTCGCGATTGGCCGTCGCATGGGTGCCGGGTAATTCTAACCAATCATTGTTGTAAAGGCGCACAAACAGATGTATTTTGCATTAGGGCGGTACGCGAGTGACCATTCTGCGCCATCGGACTAATAGTGAATAGCCAACTACGTCAGATGCAGCAGCCGAAGCCAGCAGGGAGGCACAGGCTTTTCTCGGCATGCCTTTGGTAAGACGAGCTAAAGCCTGTTTTAGCCTGCACGTTGACTGCATGCACAAAGTATGAGATTGAAGCTTTGTCGGCTTTTCGTCCGGCTGGCATATAAGCGCTTCAAGTGCGACGCTGGTTGTATGTTGCTTTTGCAGTGAACATAGTGACGTTCCCGGTACATTGCGATGGCGTTCACGGAACGTGTCAGAAATTGGCTGCGTAGGGCACGCAATTTCGCTGGCCTCCGCTGTCTGGTATCAATTTCAGCCTCTGCCACATCGAGTTTGTAGCACGCAGTTTTCGATACTCGTACTCGAAAACTGCGTTTTCTGCCCTTAACTTTGTCTTGCAGAGGAACATGAGAGTGAACAAAAAGAAACGTTTAGCCGCAACTGATGGCGTGTCAAAAATTCAAAAGGTGTTTTCGATACGTGAAACACTAAAACAATGAGTGAGATTTAAGGATGAACCATAGCTTTTCTGAGATCATAGTTATCAAAGAGCAGTCATTTCAAGCGTACACGTGCGACTATATCTGTGCTCAGTGTTTAGACAGACATGGTACGCCAAAGTATGCCACTCACAATCGGCGTTAGAAGATGTCGCGCACCGAGCTTAGTCATTAAACACTCGAAAAAAACAAACAAAAGGGGCGGTTTCTCATTAAGGTGCATTAGCACTTCAGAAAATGCAGGCGGCGTTGTTTACGGAGTCGTGTTGTCACCGCGACCAGCACCGAACGATAAAAGCGGTCAAAGAAACTGCGTCAGCCCAGCGTCTGAAGGAAACGAATGAAGAAATGGCGCGGCGAACGTGACTTTGTCGGGATTGGATTTCCGTGTAATGCGGTAAGCAAACGAACTGTCAAACATGTTTCTTCTTCTTGGGACTCCATCGACCATCCGCGTGCGAGGCGACAGCCTAACGGGTCCCTTTATCGATCCCGCGCAGTGCCGCAGGTGTACCGCGGGACGTGTCTGGCGGAAGCGCATACCAGCTCGTATCCAACTCACAGCCCCGGGACTCGTCTCGCCGCCGCAGGCTCCCGGGACCTTTCGAGGGGAATGAAAGCCGGCCAGCGGGTCTCACTCCGTTGAGCGTTCCAATCACGTCTGAGTTCGCTCACCGTGACGCGTTTGAATTTCGGGCGCCAGGTACAAGGCGGTGATGAATTCGGGGCTAGTCCGCTGCCATGGCACGGTACCCGCTGAAGGGACCATTGCTCGTTACATGAGCGCGTTTAGCAGCGCACATGGCGATGTTTCTTATAGTGGCCTAACCAGACAAACTCTAAGTAAAGAAATCATGCGAGTGAAATAGTTTTTGTCCAACGTCTTGTGGAAATGGAAGTGCCGCACGAAACATTCTGTGTACTTCGGATGTGTGCATTTCGTCACAGACTGCGGCCGTTTTGCTGGTTCGTTAGCAGAACTAGGAGTTTGGTAAACCGCACTCCTCCGTAGTGCGTGATGTTATATGGGGCTTTGAGTAGGGGACGTTTCAGGAACCTACTTGAACAAAATGACATGGGCGAAATTTCGTGTGTTTTTTTTTTTTTTTTGTTAGCTTAGACGCGCTTAGAATAGTACAAATGACAGTTCTACGAGATTGTCCTAAAAAATCACCCTTTGTTTATCGACTCTAAGCTTCGCTGTCATCGACGATGTTATTTTTTTTTTTTAGCCACTCGGCCTTTATAAGTGCTCGTTAACGAATACATAACCGAGGTGCGACACGATTACTTTTTCTTCTCTTAAAATGCATCTTTGCAATACTTGACAGCAATCGAACAATGACCGAGATTCCCTGTAAAATAATAAACTTGTTTGGCTTTTACGTAACAATAGAATCGCGTTTAGAGTAAACTAAACCAGTTTGAAGGTACATATCGCCTAATTTTACTTTGCCATTAACGCACAGCATCCACCACGTATCTCTACCTAAACTGGCTGCTAACGACTTCCCAGCGAACGCCTTTCGAGGCGAGCTATTGTGGTTGCATGCAGTTGCTCTGAAAACTTTTGTGTTCAAAGTACTGCCCCGCGCTGTATTAATAACACGTCTTTGAGTATCTCCAAATAATTAGAATATTGGAAGTGCGATGCAGCTTCGCCATATTAAGAAAATTGACTGTTTTCTTGCTCTAAACACATTTTTTTTTTTTTTGCGAATAATTCGAAATGTTGGCTTCTTAGCTGCCATAATACGCAGTTTTATCTGAATCTAACATATGCCAGACACGCTTTAATTCTACTTTAATTCTTAATTATCCCGAAGAGGCTCGCTGCTTACGCTTGGCTGCTTTCCGTCGTCAGGTCGGGAGATTTAACCTTGGCATCAAACATCTGCGTCTCAACTTTCGCAACACCGGCTACTAAGTTTTCTCTTCCCGTCCGAGCTTTTTGGAGTGTTTGCTCCAGTGAGAAATGAGGCGGTTTTCTTTTTTTTCTTACATTGTTCACGTAAGAGTCAAATTAATCTTGGCATATTTCTTTCCACCATTTGCCCTTTTCGGCAATGGTTACTTCACTAGGATACGGGCAGCCATCTATATATGGTCATCTCTCAAGTGTTATATTTAGCAAAAAAAGCGTTCCTGAAATGTTGCGTATTGCGTACATCGTAAGAAATACGTATAGCGCACATTCCTAAGAAATGCGCTGGAAACAGCGCTTCCTAATAACACCATTGCTTTCTATTCTCCGTTGTGTGAGCTGTTACAATGGTAGTTAAGTTGCGCTGTCCGATCAGATATTTTCTCTGTAAGTGTCGTTACAGCGCATATTTAGCCCAAATCAACAATGAACACCAATGGTTGAAACTTGCGTCATCTCTTCTATTTATCGGCGTATTTAAGAACACTAACCCTACGGTAGGTGACTGGTCGCGAAGATCAACCAACCGGCAAATGTTGAGGAAGCAAAAGTTTTCGTGCAGGAGAGAAAAAATGCTCATGCGTAAGTATTTCTCTGCTTCCAAACGGCCACAGGGGCTAGCACTGGAACTGTATATTTCTTTGTACGTATAGTACAACTACACGTTGAGCATATATTATGCCGAAAAAAAAATTTGCCTTTTTCGGTGGGGCGTGGGTAATTTGCCAATGGCGCCGCGAGAATTTTTGGACGGCCTGCTCGCCCCCGATGGACCGAAAACTCGATAGCGATAAGCACGAAATGGCATTGCTCCATCCCAGCCTCCATAAAGAGCGCAGGGTGACCCTTTTATTCGAAATATATACGGCAGTTTTTCATGGTCAGTTTAGGACGCGAATTTTTGACATTCGTTGCGTAATGAACCGATGCTTACCTCATATCGATAGAACGGCTTCGAATTGAATGTCTGGTTTCCAACCACGCGTTTCTTTGTGAATATGCATAGTTGCTTATATTTTCATCTCTTCAGATTAAAACACCTTTAGGTGCAAAAAAAAAAAAAAAAGTCACCGCAGAATGGCTTTAGCATAAAGGACAGCAGTGCACGTCATGAATGTTCTCTGGCCAAGCTAAAGCCTTCTTTTCCGTGGTATACCATGCAGAGAGCCATTTTTGCAAGAACACGTTAATGAAAGTGGGCACTATTAAAGCGCAGTGTTTTAATCTTCTTTGTTTTGCTCACAAAATAAAAACGCACATATGTGCCCACCTCCCATGTCCCATCCCACACACACACACTCACACTTACGCACGCGCACGCACACATGCAAGCAGAGACGAACTAACATTATGGGGAGAAAAAAAAACTTTTCCCGAGAATATGTTCTTAAGAAGGCGAGCAGAGTACGCACGAAAGTGCGCACAAAAGCCCTGGTGGAGGCGTTGTCCTAATAAGGCATCGTGGAAGCTGGGATGCGACGTGGGATGCCCTTTGTAGGGTTATGAGTGGCATAGAAGGATGGGCTGGCTGACGACAAAGCGGCTGGCCGTATATTGCAGCCTACCATCAGCTGAATTGCCCGCTGTGGCTGGGCGACACACAAATGTTATTAATGAGCTTAACGACCCCGGTCGTGTGCAGTACATACAGCCTTACAGGTGCATCAAAAGCTACTTGTACAAATTTATTCTTCACGTTGACTTTTACGCAAAATCTATACAATGAAGAAGTGTTCTAATGCCAGACGTCCAGAAAGTACTAACTGGGCGTGTGTACAATGATTTTATTGCGTAAAGAAAGGATTTACGGGATTTTCAGTGATAAATACATACCGCCTTTTTCTGTTTGCTCGTTTTTGCAGTCCCGTGTCAATAAAAACTGCTTTTTTATTTATTTCGCGAGTTGTTTCCAGCCCAGCTAGGTACTGCTAGAAATAGAGACTGAACATGCCAGTTGCATACAAACAGCATTAGTTAGGTCGCAAAGCGCCAGCATAAGAAGGAACGCTACCTGGTGTGAGCTTCGTCGGATTTTCGAAAGCTACAGCACTGCCAGATTGAGCCTTCGCTAGGTCTGCGATGGCTTGAATTATTAGACTCATTTGCAGCTGCGTTTCGCGCCATGTAAACGGCACTATCTTAATCGTACCCAGCGTACATCTGTGAAATCCCATATCTGCTGTGTGAAAACATGGCCGCTCAATGCGGATATGCTTAATGGACACACAGAATCACACTATCAGAAAGCGAAAGATTCATATCAAAAGCCAGTAGTTGTGCCGTTAATTCTTACACATTTTGTTTCCATTTCTCTCCTTTCTGTCATTTCTCATCTTATAATTTTGTCTCTCTAGAGCTCTGATACACTGCAGCAGAGTTGCGAACCAGGTAACCTACAGCTTATCCTCAACCTTGTCTTAGAGTGATTCATGCTCTGTCTTTGCTTTAGGTAACAAATTAGCACTTATTGTGCCTGTACAAACAAGCTCCATATAAAATGATTAATAATATTCTATTTATGTTTACACTGCGTGATGACTGACGATTTTCGTTTCATCAGCATGGTTTTATCAGAGCTTGAAGTGGTATTTTTATTTCACATCATTGACAGCTGAGTTTAACACATTGCAGTTTGTCGTTCAGTGCACAGCACCTTTTGCTCTCTCTCTCTTTGTGTCCAAGATACTTTGTTGGGCGAGTTGGTAAACATCCATTAATAATTTAAATTAAAACTTGTACTGTGGCTTCCTTTTATCTTGTCCTGTGTCTCCTGGTTCGTGCTGTTTAAATTAATAATAAATCTCTCTCTCTCGCTTTCTCTTTTTTTTTTTTTATCGCAAGCTCAGTGCGACGCTGTCGTCAGCTATTTCCGAGGAATATCAGAGGGCATAAAAAGTACCGAAGGTACCTGTACATAACATTACCCAGTGCGCGAATTTGTAGCACGACACGTCTGCAGAGTACCAGCGACTGATTAGACTGGGCACTTGAAAGATTCAGCGAAACTTGTCACGTTAGCAAGTGCGTGGGCAAAATTTTAGTTGAGATCACGTGGAGAAGGTATTCAGTGAGTTTAAGCTTCATAGGTCAGCTCCGACACGGGAGGCGAGTAGGTGGTCAGCTGATGGTCGCACACTGTTTTCAGGAGTTGTCAAGTCTGGTTAAAACGACAGCTTAGCCCAGACTATTATAAATGCGGTTCACTGTCGCTTGCTCGCGTTCTGTCGAGATGAGGGCTCACTTTATCCTCCTTGGCCCCGGGCGAATGATTTGTCAGTGCCCGCTTTACACAATTCACTGAGAGAGAAAAAAAAATTTTTTTTTCGAGTACCCTTAGTGCATTCGGCGTGGGTTACAAGTTGAGCAGTTTCCACCTGTTCAGAATGGCAAGAAAAAACGAAAAAAAAAAAACAAGAAAAAAAAACATTCGATTTCACCTGAAGATTTTGTGTCGTACAAGATGTAGTGCATGTGCTGGTTCGTCAGAAGAAATAACACATGAACGACTGTGCTATTTTAACAGAAGATCATGGGGGAACTATGTATGGTTCAAGGTGTTGTGTTGTGGTGCAGTATGGTATTTTTGGACAAGAATATTGCCTGTTTTCATTTCTGTCAGAGTGTCGTTCAATTTTCATTCAACGGTATTGTGACTCCGGACTGTCAGTATTCACACGCACTTTACGAAAGTGTAAAAAAATTATATGATACAGAATATACTACGTGGACGTTAGTAAGTGAAAAGCTATTTCTGAAACAAAAATGGAATGTGCTTGGAAGTGGCTTGTACTTGTGAAATAATAAACTGTTTGGCCGTGACTGACCGGACAATGTATGTTGTGTGTGATTTTACCTCATTAAGATCGCTTTCTTCTAGCAACGCTTAAAGAGCTTTAGCTCCAGGAGGAAAAATTATCGTGTATGAAAGTAGTACAAAATATTTGAAATATGCATAGTATGTAGGCTTCGCGAAGGCTTTCAATAAAGTACCGCATCGTAAACTTCTTTTTAAACTGTGCAAACTAGGAATCAGTGAAACTATACTACTGTGGATTTAGGCATATCCAGATAACCATTATCAAGTTGTTAGAAAAGAAAGTACAAAATTGGAAAAACGTGAAGTTTGGTTGGGGGTGCACACAGGCCTCAGTTTTAAGTCCGCTTTTCTTTTGTGATATACAAATGATATTCCTGCTATCGTTGAACCGCCTGTCAAAATTAAACTTTTTTTCCCATGATTGTTTATTTTATTCTCCTCTGATTTGTCCGGCAGATCAGACTATATAAATATGTGTCTTCAGTCGTTAAATCCATGGTGCCTGAAATGGGGCATTAAAATAAACTAGTAGAAATCCAAGTACATGCGTATGTAACAAGAAAGCAGAATGTTATGCAGTTTAAATACAATATCAGTAAGGATTTCTTAGACCAAGTAAAGTATTTTAGATATTCTGGAGTGACATTAACACATAATCTCGAGTGACGCAGGCATATTGAAAATATATATTTAAAAGACTATCAGAAGCTTTGTTTTCAGCGAAGAAAGTTGACGAATGCAACTAGAGAAATTAAATTGATTGCCTACAAGACATTTTTGTGACGAATTATGGAACATGCAAGTGCAGTATAGAGTCCACATCACGGAAACTGGAAACACTACAAAGGAATTCAGCGCGTTTTATATATTCTAAATATGGCCGCAATGATTAGGTCACAGAAATGCCAAAACAGAGCGAATTAGAATTACTAGAAATAATAAAAAGAAAGCAAAAATTGGATTTTGTTTTCTGGTAATGAATGATATTGAAGTTAATAAAGCATGCTATATTACACCTCCTTTGAGATGTTGCCTAAGAAAAACTCAGTGAAGTATTCCAACCTATGGTTACACGTATTTATGTGTATCATTGCTCCTTCTTTCCCGATGCAGTAGAAATGTAGAATCAATTGTCAAGCGAAGTTGTGGACGAGACAGATGTGGAAAAAAAAAATGAAATAGGTGCAAAACACGTTCTTCCAGGACCGCTGTGCAAATTCTTAATTTTGTTTTTCTGGGTGTGTTTTAGCCATCAGAATTGAGCTTGTATTTGTATGTTTCCCTCTCAGTAATGACCCTCATTTGAGGGTTAACGGTATGAATAAATAAAATAAAAATAAATAAAAGCAGCCGAACACCTGAAGGGTGTCGAAGGTCGACAAATTGAATAACAACTTAGAGTGAGTCATGTATTTGTGAGCATGAAGTAAGGTTTTGAACTCGCTATTTTGTTTCGATGGACATTAAGTCGCGTTCGCACTTTTTTTTTTTTAATAGGAAGAGTGTCTGTGTGCCTCTTCACTGTTCTTTGACTACAACATCAACTGGCTGTATACAATAGTTTAGGCTTGCATCCTTCGAGTCATTTCCTATGTCTACTCCAGCGCTGAATGACAGAATCTACGTGCTTGATTTATAAATACAGCGGCTTTTTAATGAGGAGACTTCTATATCGGCCATCTGCATATGAAAGGTAGGTTCATGCGTAAGCAGTGTGGATGTTGCGGCAGCCGCCAAACACTCGTAATGAACGCGGGACCCTCCCTCTCGTATTTGTGCCGCCGAAACATCGTAAATCCTTTCCTCACAAAAACAAAAAAAGAGAAATTAGCGAGCGACGAGCGAAGTCCCCTTTTCAAAACTATGCGCCTATACAGTGGACGGTTGTTGCGAATTTTATGCCTACGTTTGCGTTCTTCGGTTCACAGTCGCGTGCCGGCTCAAACTTCGGCAACTTGGACGGGCCGATTATGCACCTGATCATCTAGCTTCAGAGGGTTGGGAATGCGTCGCAAACCAAACGCAGCAGCTCGCAAGATTTCAGGTGCTCGGCCATCCCGCATATACGATGCCCTACTCGTTGAAGATCGATCGGCCTTCACCCTTAAGCGCCGCAGGAGAGCGTTCAACTGTAAATGCGCAGCAAGAGATTTTTCGGAAATTCTTGAGAACGGAGAAAAGAACAAGTGAACCTCTGCTAAAAAATGCGTACCACTAGGACTGTGCTAGTTGTGAAACCTGTTGTAGATCTATGCTTATGATTTTGTTTCTGAAGTGTATACCACTGTCACCACCAGCGCTCTATACGTGGAGAGAGCTAACCGGTCGCTCGCACGCTTCCGTGGACCGTTTTTCGCAACAGACAACTTTTTGCAGCGACATTGCCTCGATCTCTTTCTCTTTTTGTTGCAGAAGAGTTTTGGAAATGGAGACGACTAAGCAACATCATCCGAGTGTCTCCACACCAGACATCCGTAAACATACCAAAACGCAACTTGGTCCGCAGTGTGTTCAAGGCCAAACCTTTCCACAGACCTCTACGTCTCCATATCGGTGTGATTTCCTTGGGGACCGAACGGAAAAAACCGGCATTGCGATGAACCATCTCAACTCATATCCACTTATAGTGTTGCTTTAGAAGAAAGATACGGCGGTGCATGACCACGCTCAAGGCACGGGCTGTTGGGAACGTATGGGTAGTAAAATAAATAGCAAATCAAACAGACATAGAGCGCAAAATGACTGCAGCAGCAATGCATAAGAGACCCGGAGGACAGCCTCTTTGCGCATGCGCTTTTCGAGACAATGATTCAGCGAGCTCCTCAGCATTTTATTGCAGCCATCCAGCCTTCTCCAAGAACTGAAACATATCAAGGTACCGGGAGCAGCAACGCCAACAAACAGTTGGCTGCACGGGGCACACAGCGTTTTCCGCAGAGTGTCTGTAGTGGACGCGCAGTGGCCATGTGGTTACGCCCCCGTACGACTCATGACTCTCACATGAGGGAGAGTGCGCACGATCGACTTTGAAAATGAATTCGTGTTGTTACACACCGCAGATCGATCGGCACTCGACCTAGCAACGCTCGCAGCCAGCCGGTAATTTTGTTCCGCGGATGGAGTTTAGCAACAGCACTTCAGCGGACTCGCAGCTCTCGACAGCGTCGATCCGTTTACTGGTTCAGTGCGTTCCCTGGGCTAAAAAAGAAGTGCATTTATCGCAGTAATGGCATTAATCAGGCTTGGAGAGCGCACTCAAGTGATGCGCGCTCCAAGCCCCTGAAATGTAGCGTGGTTTTCGCGAATTATTCGAGAGTTATTGCACTGTTTCGTGTCGACGTATTGACAATAAAACGTTCAAGCTGGGGAGGGGGGAGGGGTGGCATTGTTAAAGGAATCAGCTACACAGACGAAGATTAAAGCTAATGGGTTAGCGAGAAATAGTGCCGAAGTATTCCTGTAGCGGTTACTGACAGATTGACCGGTTCACATTCATTGCAGATAACTTTTGACGTGCGTATGCTGGCAGTAAGCAGGCAAGCTATCGTTAATTTAGAACCATGGGAGCTGTTGCCAGGAGCTGTTGCCTCCGCGCTCTCCTGACCGGTCGTTCGTTTATACCGGACCAACATATTCGACGGACTCCTGCCTCTTCCCTGAGGGAATTTAGTGCATGAATAATTTAGTGCACTGAATAATTTGGGCCTTGCTTGTTCCAGCTTCACTAGTTGGCACGGTGACATTTAACCCAGACAACGCTGTTAAATATAGACAGCATACAATATATTTGCCAAGAAAGTGAGCGCATTAGAGGAAAAAATAATAAAATGCTTACTTTCTAGAAATAAGCAGTATTTTGGCCGGAAGAAAGTTATCGATGACGCTTGTAGTTTGATCAGTTATTTTACAATTGAATGTTGACGCATAATTAAAGCCTAAAGTACGAAATAATTCAGGAAAGGCACGCACTCGCACGGAGGCAGGAACAGGGCTGGCACTCTTTTCCGATAAAGTTTCAACATTACAATCACAGTTATCGGTTTATCTACGTAGATCGCAAGACGGTGCTCTCCCAGATTCTGTTCTGGGATTCTGTGTACTGAGAACCCTGTAGCGCACCAGCTGAACACGTGTTTCCTCGAAAAAACTTCTTAATCTCGTCCACCTATACCTTACCCTCTGCCACCCCCAGCTGCGACTGATCTCTCTACAGGAATCCTTCGCTACCACAGGGGACTAGATTTGTCTTCTTTTCGCACGCCCTGTTCATGTCCATTTCTTTTTCTTTGTCGTAGCTATTGACATCGTTGACTCGCATTTATTCCCCGGCGCGCTTTCGCTGTCTTTTAAAGTTAAAAATACGATTTTGCTTATAACAGCTCTCAAATTGGTTCTCTGCGTTGTCCTCAATTTATGTTCGAGCTTACATAGAACGCGCTTTGGCCACCAAGTTTCCATACGATAGATTCGCGCTGGAAAGATGCAACTGTAATGTACTCTCGTGAGCAGTGGTAAGCTGTCATTTATAACCAGATAGCCCCTGCCAAGTATACCCTACCCTTTCCTTGTTCTCAAACCTGTTTCATTTTTATGGTCTGCTCCAACAGCCCATTTTCACTGAGCAGATACATTATGCTTCGCTGTCAATCGCAAACTGCTGTCTTTTTCTTTTTTTCCGAGACTGTGAAACATCACTTTAGTTTTTTATTACCATTAATGTTTAAAGGAATCGGTTTGCTTGACCAGCCTATGTCCCGTACTTCGTGCCCTGAGTTGCCGATCAAGGCAATGTCTTCAGCAAATCAAAGCTTACTAAGGTATTCTAGATTATATGTTGCGACCTTCCGGAGCAGCTCCCTAAATGCCTCCGATTAACGCTTGATGAACAATAGCGGAGAAATTGTGTCTGCCTGCCCCACACCATCCTTTACTTTGCATTTATCACTCTCCCTGCAGATCACTATTTGCGCTGGACAGCATCGATAGATATTTTCCTGAACGCTTCTCGACACCTGTGAATGCAATATATAATGGTTGGTTATATTCTGCGCATTTGTTTATAAGCAAACTGATGGCATGAAGATGATGTATTGTCGAATAGGCTTTCTGATAGCTCTTCTTGCCCTTTGACTGGCTGGTTGGAGGACACTACAATCCACGTCAACGCGTAAACGACAGAGCGCAGTTCCACAGAGCATGGGGCATGTTGCTGGTCCTACCACAGCAACGCAGAACCAGTCAGATAAATACCTCACCTGCCTCCGCGCTTAAGGCACGCATAAATACGCTTCGCGGTCTGTGCTGCCACATATATCACATAGATCATATGTGGGCTTTCACCGCACGAGGCGGACTTAGGGTTGTCTGATGGTCGAAAGATTCACTGAGCCATTAGTGCAGCGATTTGGTCCGATGCCTTTTTCCTAAGAAATTCGTCTCATAATAGCCGAGCACCAAGCAGGGATAAATCTCGTACCCATTGAAAAGCCGGTCGGTACCCCGTTGCACAGGGATCGAGAATAGTACCTCCCGAATGCAAAGCGGATGCTCTACTATGCACAAGGCCACCGCTTCGGTTCACAATAGTCGGAACTTCCCTTTTAAAGTGCAAGTGGAATTAACATACTTTCCTGTGTACGTGTCGAGCTACCGGTTCCAAGTTTGCCTCTAGGCACCGTGCAGCAGTAACTCGCGGTGCGACGCGCGCGCCCCTCGCGGCGGGAAGAACAGTTTGGTAGGGAGACGTGCGCCCGGTCGTGCAGCGGAGACGCGGCGGATCTGCTGTGCGTGGGGCACATTCGCCTTTCGTTCTTTCGATTCGCGGCATTCTATGGTCACAAATGAGCTGCTAGGTTGCAGTCCTTGAATTGCTGCTGTTGCACCTATTTTCACTGGCCTGATAAAATATATTTCCCGTCACCGAATAAGCTTTACGAAGCGAAGCGACGCTAAGTGCGAATCGCTGCCTTCCAACGAGCAGTGAGCTGGCAATCATGCCCGGGTATTGCCGCGTCCAGAAACACCGCGAAGCATTTTCCCTGAAAGAGGACACACTATACCTTCACCTGCATTAGCATCCTTTTTCAACCCGCAAAAAAAAGCATAATAATAATATTTAAAGAAATTGAGCAACTCATAGGCATCAGCGCTACTGGGACCGCCGTGCGCGGTGGGCCGCGCTCGTGGATGCAGTTGTTCATTGCATAATTTTTATTTAAGCTGTCTTGTGGTCTATATTTCCCCGTCTATGATACCTCGCATAAGCACCAGTACAATGCAGAGAGTAATCAACAGGAATGGAGCGTTTTAATAGCGCATTTAGTACGTCTTGTGCATTTGTTTCGCGAATTTACCTTGGCAACTTTTCTTTTTGCTTGCTTGCTTGCTTTCATTATTTTTTTCCTCACTCTGAGCTCATTCCTTTTTTTCTTTCCACACCCTTTTCTTCCACGCTTATGCCGCTACTTTCCTTCTCCTCTTGGGCGGCTTCCTTTGTCCGTCCCCCAGCCTAACGTTATTTTTTTTCCTCGCCATCCTTCGCTGTCCGCTTCGCCCTCCTCTGTAGTGATTCATAAAGCCCCTGTCTGCCATTCCATACGCTTTATTCATTTAGTTGTGTTAATGACATTTCGACGTCTACTGATTTGTTGAACCTCGATTGATAAGCTGTTTCTCATGCGATACTGCTCAATCGAGACTATAGTAAAAAATAAGTAAAAAAAAAATCAATGTTATTTTTTTTTTTACTTATTCGTGGACGCTCTGAACAGACCTCGCATTCATTACATGCCATCCTGCTCCAAACAAGTTGTCGAGCGGCTGGCTGCCACCTGTTACCTTCCCCTGTAAAAACTCAATTTTGTGGCAGAGGACTTGAGGCATTAAGGATCGTTAAAAGGCATTAAGGATCGTTAAAAAATACGAAAGAAAACTGGCATTCAAGTCGGGATGAGGCAGGACGTTCTTTCAACGAAAAAGAAAATTAAGCATGCTACAATTCTGACATGTGACAGAGAGGAAGGCATGCATGTTTATTAGAAACTAGATCGCTTGTGCAGTGCTGTAAGGGAGTTTTCATGAGAAGAAGAAGAAGTGGAGGTTTCCGAACGTCTGAAGCTAGCGCTCTTCCACTTTTCTGGATTTTATATCGCTGTGAGCTATTTGTGATCTCGACATCCTTCGGGATGGCGGGCGCACGACCCATGCGCCCACCCGCCACCATCGAACAGGCTACAGCGTACTCGACGGGTCACCTTGACGTCGCGGACGTGGAGCTTCCAGACTCGGCAGATGACTCCACCGTGACTGAGATGGATTCCGACAACAGCTACACGCCTGCACAGTCGCGCCGCCTGAAAAGGAAGCTGCGCCGAACATCAGTAATGAGTGAGACACCAAAGAAGAATGCTGAAAAGCAAGGGATCTTTTCCGTGGCCTTCGTACCAACAACGGCAACGGCGAATCTGAATGTGATAGACAGACAGCACCTGACGCAGTTTTTCGACCAGCTGGTTCCCGGTGAAGTTGACGAAGTCAGAATTAATCCCTGGAAGAATGTCCTGACCGTGGATGTCAAATCCCAGGCTACAGTGGACAAGCTGAAAGGAATTGGTGCGCTAGGCAACATGCCGGTCCGTTCCTTTCTTGCACATGGGAAAAAGACTACTGCAGGTGTAATCACCGACGTTGACCCCGAGATAAGTGAAAGCGATCTCAGCACGCTGATCAAATCTACGGCACGCATTGTGGATGTTCATCGATTCGGCCGCTCAAAGTGCGTTAAATTAGTTTTTGAAACTGAATCCCTCCCATCCCACGTTAAAGTGGGCTATGTGAGACACCCAGTTCGGATGTATGTTCCAAGACCTGTTCAGTGCCACAAATGCCACAAGATCGGACATGTGAGCGCCGTTTGTCGAAACGAGGTATCCTGCCGTCGATGCGGCGGTACGCATCCTCATGACGCATGCGAGACGGAGGCTGTCAAGTGTGCGAACTGCTCGGGTGCCCATGAATCGACGGCTAAGGACTGTCCTAAAATTCGAGATGAAAAACGTATACTAAAAAAGATGGTGAGAGATAACTCGACTCATCAAGAAGCGGCCGCGTCTATTCGTCGTCGCAAGCACCGTTTCCCGACGCCGACACAAGGAATCGGAAGGCAAGCCTAGCCTGGATAAGTCAAGTTCAGAGCTAACGTCAGCTCAGGTGCCACAACAGATTGAGTCTAATCTCGTTAAGAGTACTCTTGCTGTAATGTCGCAGACAGTGTCACAGGCCAAGGATCAGACAGAGGCTGTTGTAGTACCTACCGCCTCTGATGCTGAGTGGCCAGCTCTACCATCAAAGGCCAACGCCAGGCCTAATCCCAGTTTGGTTGCCACACGTACTGAAAATTCCGACAACCCCGACAGCCAGCAGGTAAAAGAAATGCTGAAACAGCTGGTTCGTTCAATGCGGGTGCTGCTCTCCGGCATCAACACGCAAACAGCAAAGTTTGCTGTTCAGTTTTTGGACGCATTTGAGCCGCTCTTGGCGGCATTGCAATAATTCACAATGGCGCAACAAACTAACCCCACCTCTGTGACGATGGACTTGTGCCGTAGTGTTGTGATGCAATGGAATGCCCGAGGCCTGCGTGGTCGGCTGAGTGACTTCCGACAGCGGGTACAGAAGTACCGCTTTCCTGTGATTGTGATCTGTGAGCCCAACATGCCGGCTGCTTTCCGCCTTTCTGGATATGTTCTGCTATGGTCTAGAGAAGCAAACGAAACAAGCAATGTGCTGGTATGTGTACGCCAAGACATTGCGCACGTCCGCCATGCTCTGCAGCCCCACAACACGAACCACTACATTTGTTTGACGTTAACCCTGAAAGGACGAGTATGTTCTGTAATTGGCGCTTATATTCCACCGAGGGATGGCTTGGACAAATCATATCTATTTTCAACAATCCAGTGTTGTGCAGCTCCTCGTATTATTGTGGGGGACTTTAATGCTCACCACCCTCAGTGGGGTAGTGCAATAATGAGCAATAGAGGAAGAGACCTGGCAGACTTTATGCGTACGCAAGATCTAGTCAATATAAACGACGGCTCACCGACGTTTCTACGCGGAACAACCTACAGCAGCTGCTTGGATGTGGCGTTTGTTTCCAGAAACCTCCATCCCTCCGTTTCTTGGTGTAGTGATGTGGAAACACATGGGAGTGATCACATACCAACGTACATATGCATCAAGTGGTTTGCACCTGCCACTTCACCCCGTGTGCAATACACAGACTGGCCCGCCTTTAGGGCAGCGGTGGAGACTTCTAGCGTGAACCTCCAGTCACCATCTCAAATAGAGGGACTCATTACTTCCTCTCTCAGTGAGAACACTCGCTGTGTTAGTGTGCCGGTGTCAGTGTCCAGCATCGACGTGGAATTCGAGCGGCTTCGCGCGATCCGTCGGCGGGCTGAAAGGAAGTACAGAAGAACGAAATCCGCGCAAGATCTCGCACTTTCTCGCCGAGCTAAACGACAAGTTTTGCATCACCTGGAGAGGTTAGGACGACAACGTTGGAGACAGTTCTGCTCATCACTGGATCCCCGTAAGCCCCTGTCGCGTATCTGGCATGTTGCGAGAAGTTTGCGCACACCTCCGCGAGAAAGGCACCCTTTTCGTGCCCTGGCCCTTTACCAACGCCGCAATGAAGTTGAGGTAGCTGAAGATTTTTGTAAAATGGTTGTGGGCACAAACCAGGCACAGTTACCAATTTCAGAGGTTTTTGCACCACCTTCGCCGAATGATCAATACGACGTGCCCTTTACAATAGCTGAATTAGACGCCGCTCTTGCTTCTTGTCGGCATTCATCTGCACCTGGTCCTGACGGGATTACTTATTCAACCTTATCGAACCTAGGAAAGGATGGTAGAACTGCACTACTTAATTATTTCAATGATATATGGGCTTCTAGTACTGTTCCTGAACACTGGAAAATTAGCCGCCTGGTTGCTCTTTTGAAGCCTGGAAAGCCTCCTCTCGAACTTACCTCATACCGGCCAGTTGCCCTAGCAAGCTGTGTTGGAAAAGTTATGGAGCGCATGGTGCTGGCAAGACTTGAGTGGTATCTAGAGAGTAATGATCTTTATCCGAATATGATGACTGGATTTCGCCGCGGACGCTCTTCCATTGACAGCGGCATCGACCTTGTGGCGACAGTAGAACACGAAAAGCGTCACCGTCGACTAGTAGCTGCTGCATTTTTAGATATAAAGGGAGCTTACGACAACGTCCTCCATGAAGCTATTCTTGATGGACTTGACGACGTGGGAGTTGGTGGCCGGCTGTACTTGTGGATTGTAAGCTATCTCAGCGGCCGCACTGTTTACATGACTACGCCTGAAGGAGATACTACCCACTTTCAGGTCGGTCGTGGATTTCCACAGGGAGGAGTTCTCTGCCCAACTTTATTTAACGTTGCGCTAATTGGCCTGGTGAGTGAACTGCCAACTAACATCCACATAAGTGCATATGCTGACGACATCTGCATCTGGGCCTCTGTTTCGACGCGCCCACAACTACGTGCGAGACTGCAACGAGCTGTGTCATCAACATCGGTGTACTTACGGCGTCAAGGTTTATTTTTAGCGGCAGAAAAGTGTGCAGTGATCGCGTTTACGGGAAAATGTGTCAGCCGCTACCCGATTACCCTTCATGGAGTCGTAATACCATACGTCTCCAGGCACAGATTCTTGGGAGTAATTATTGACCACCGACTATCTTGGTCGAAACATATTGCTATGGTGAAGAAGAGGCTAATTAATTTTTGCCATGTACTTCGTTACATAGCTGGCATCAAATGGGGTCCAACTGAGCGCTCCTTAATACGGCTTTACGAGGCTCTGTTTGTTGGCTACATCCAGTACAGTCTCCCAGTACTCTCTAGTATGAGCATTTCCTGCTTGCGGACTTTAGAGAGCGTGCAAGCGCAGGCACTGAAAATATGCCTTGGACTGCCCAGATTCACCTCTAACAAAGGCACAATTGAAGAGGCACACGCTCGCCCAATGTCCATATACTTGTCAAACGAACCACTTCGTGTATATTTACGAGCACTTACAAGACACCGTTTTCACCCACTCAGCAAGATTCTGGATGAGAGGCCGGACTGCAGTTTTACAAGTGCACTCCGCTGCCATCAGTCGCAAGTACCGACAGGATATGCCCTCCCATATCGTCCCACCCAACCACCATGGACGATGGATAAACCTTTGGTGCACCTTCGTGTTCCCGGAATACTAAAGAAATCAATGGTACCAATTAGTGGACTCAAACAACTTACTCTGGCACACATCTGGTCAGAATATCCCAGTTATATTCACGTATACACCGATGGATCTGTGTCAGCACAGGCATCCGCTGCAGCTGTGGTCATACCAGCTCAGAAAACGACTCTGCATTTCCTTTTGGGACATACCTCTACATCAACCGCTGCCGAACTTGTAGCCATTCGGGAATCTATTCGCTATATACGTGGGGAACCACCTCAAAAATGGTGTATATTCACGGACTCGAAGATTGCATTACAAATTTTGGAAAACTTCTTACGCCACACTGCCTATCAATCCCTGGCACTAAACATTATGGAGCTCATCACATCTGCCCAGCTGCAAGGCCACATGATAATGTTTCAATGGATTCCTGCCCACTACGGCCTCCATGGGAATGAGCAGGCCGATGTTGAAGCAAAAAGCGCACTCATCAATGGCTTCCAAACAGCTGTGCCTTTTTCAAGAGCGGATACGACGTGTCTTCTAAAGAGTTATATGAATATTGCTACAGCAGCTTACTGGGCTCAACCAGACGCCCGACACATCCGTCTAAGAAGGCTCGATCGAACATTTAAATTTAATGTTCCGCGTGATATTCCACGTCATCAGACATGCTTGATACATCGACTTCGTTTAAACGTGGCTTTCACGCGCAAGTACTTACATTTAATTGGACAGATGGACTCATCGGAATGTTTAACTTGTGGCATCCCAGAGACTGTGGACCATGTATTATTGGTGTGCCCAGAGTATGCGAACGAAAGAAATGTGCTAGCTGCTTCCTTGAAGCGTTTAGACAAGAGGCCTCTGTCGGAGGAACTGCTGCTGGGCGCTTGGCAGGACAAGGGGAAGGGCGTCCAGGCAGTGCGCGCTCTTTGCCGTTATTTGAGCGCCAGCGGACTTGATTCACGTTTGTAAAGCAAGCTGCTGTGTCTGTATATATTGATTCACGTTTGTAAAGCAAGCTGCTGTGTCTGTATATATATTTCATATGCGTTCTCCCACATCGTCACCCATCATGACCTTCTTTCTTCTCTCCTTCCCCTTCCCCAGTGCAGAGTAGCAGGCCAGATTTGAATTATTCGGGCCAACCTCTCTGCCTTTTCCTTTCAATAAATCCATCTATCTATTCATTCTCATAGCTGTGTCACTGTATCAGTGACCGCGTGCCATCTGCCATCCTTTCCTTTATCGTCGAGAAAAGTGGCAACCGCCTCACCAGAAAACAGCTAAAGCTCTTCAAAATCCGTCTGCATAATATAAGTGCCTGCGGCATTTTCAGGCCCTGGTAATTGCGTTCTCGAGTTTTCAGGCTTGTCGCTTTTTTTTTTTGCATTTTTCTCTTCTTGGACTACAGCTTTATTCATTCCCATTATTCTCCCACACTCGTTCCATCCTTCTCGGCCACTCGATTGCACGCAGATTTATTTTTTTTTTCTCAGCCACCCCAGCTTGGGGCGTTCGAGCTGGCCTTTGTGAAGCTGTACCACACTCTGGAGGAGAGGCGTTCGCCACAAATGTTTTCTGTATTTTTCTACATTTTTGACGTATTTTTTACGCCCCCCCCCCCCCCCCCCCCCCCCCACACCTTCCCACCCTTTTTTTTTTTTGCTCGGCCTTTTCTAACTGCGCGCGCTTCTCCTGTCCTCTTCCGTTTCGCGTGTTTCCAGCCTAGAAATAAACGCCCAGCGGGCGGCCAGGGCTCGTCCCTCAGTGGGTTTACATGAGACCGACAAAGTCGGGTCGGGGAGGGCTGTCGGGCTAAAAAACGGCTATCGGGCTCAAGTATACGCTAGGGGGTCGAGATAAAGGACCCTCGGATCGGATCCCGCCAGCCCGACTGCAGGGGGTGGGTTGGCTCTTCCTACCCAATGGGCGAGGGGCATGTATACTCTGACGCGTCGGGCAGGTGCCTCCTCTCTCTCCTCCTTGCTGGTCGAGGACGGGACCGTAGCCTTGTATACATGAGCCCGACGCAAGCGGGTCGGGTAGGGGGGAGCCGGTTGTCGAGCTTAGCCAGCCCGACCCGTCCGGGTTTACATGAGCTCGATTCTGTCGGGCAAAGATCGCTGCTACACCGTGCGTCGAGCAAATGAACCAGGCGCAGGCGGGAGAGGAGGAAGAGGAGGAATGCTCAGACGAACAGCTCACAGTCCCGTCCCCGACCTGCAAGGAGGCAAGAGAGGAGGCGCCTGCCCGACGCGTCAGCGTATACATGCCCCTCGCCCATCGGGTAGGGTCAAGCCAATCCACCCCCTGCAGTCGGGCTGGCGGGACCCGACCCGACGGTCGTTTAGCTCGACCCCCTAGCGTATACATGAGCCCGATAGCCGGTTTTCAGCCCGACAGGCCTCCCCGACCCGACTTTGTCGGTCTCATGTAAACCCCCTGCGTGAGCTGTTCTTCTGAGCATTCCTCCTTTTCCTCCTCTCCTGCCTGCGCCTGGCTTTCTTGCTCGACGCACGGCGTAGCAGCGATCTTTTCCCGACAGAAACGAGCTCATGTAAACCAGGACGGGTCGGGCTGGCTCAGCTCGACAACCGGCTCCCCCCTACCCGACCCGCTTGCGTCGGGATTGTTCGTGCTTCGCTACGTCACTTGAGCTTTCGCTGCGCAGGCCGCCTTTTCAAGCGCGCGCCCTGCTCAGGCGGCCGCGCGGGCCGCGCGTCTCCCTATCAAACTGTGGCGCTGCCTGTTCGCCGCTAGTGCTGTCCCCTGGGTTTCTGCACGGTGCCCATAGTCATACTCAGAGAAAAAGGGCAGACAACTGTATACAAATACATTTGAGTTCGGACGCATCATGTCATGGATGCGTAGAATTATTGGCTGTGTCGAACATAAAGATTATATATTCCAAAATGTGTAAAATAATAGGAACATCGCGCTGTATATCGAACTGCAATGTCACCGGTCATTCGATATATCGAAGTGCGCTCCACACAGTTACAAGTTTCGTATGGTTAATAGAGTTTGAGTTTTAAACTGACTAACACTATGAGGGACGCCAAAAGGGGGGCTCCGGATTCTTTAACGCGCATTGAAATCGCAGAACAGTACACGGACGACGTGCGTTTTGCCTCCATTGAAACGTGGCCGCCGCGGCCGGGATCGTACTCAGATCCTCCGTTCAGTAGTCAAATGCCCTAACCACTGAGTCACCGCGGCTGCGGAAGGCCATTTTCCTACGCACTTTTCGAAAACTTCCCATGCGCGGAGCGCGGTCGGCTGCGTGGCCCAGGCACTTGCTAGCAAGTCCGACGCTGTGAGGTGTGCCTGGAGGTGGCTTTCAGTCCCTCGAACTCATTTTCCCCGCTAAATCACTGCAGTGCATTGAAGCAAACCAAACTGAAGCCTGTAGCAGTGGCTGTTGCGTGCATAGGGGGCTTCGCTACCGAAGGGGTGCAAGGTGCTAAGGTATGAAGGAGTGCAACTCTACGTCAAGTTAATGATTGTTTTATATTGTACTGGTAGTATGATTAGACGTGCTATAATAGGCGGCGGCTGTGATTCAAAGCTCTAACCGCAGTGGCTGCGACGCTAAGTATGTTTCACCAAGCAACGCTTAGCGAGCGCTGCGCCGCCAGCACACCACCGGACTGCAAGAAGAGCGTCACTGGCGGGGTACTTCTAGGTTGCAGGTAAATTTTCCTATTACCGTTTCTTATATATGAAATTAATTATGTCGAACTAGTTCGCGACACCCTTTGATTTAGTTGTATCCGGGTTCGACTTGCACAAAGCTGTTGTATCGGGGGCGTGTCAAATCGTTCCTGGTGTCCACCCTCCGGCCAAAGAAAACTTGAGCGACCAAATTCAAATCGGAGGCGCCACCTCAGAACAACGGTGTAAAGTGCTCTTCCTTATACATACACCAACGCCTTCCGCCGCGGCAGCTGAGTGGTTAGGGTTCTGGACTGCTGATCACCAGGATGCGGGTTTGATCCCGGTCACGGCGGCTGTGTTTCCATGGCGGAGAAAAGCAAGGCGCCCAGCGTGTGCGATGTCAGTGCACATAACAAAAAAAAAAAAAAAAGAAACCCAGGTGGTCCGAATTTGCAGAGCCGTAAACTACTGCGAGCCTCATACTCTGAGCCGCTTTTTCATAAAAAAGCCTCTAAAACCTACCTAAAACAAGCATAATCACACTGTCATTCATTGCGCTAGTGCGGCTAATTTTGAGCGATCACAGGCAGGAGTCTTGCGTGACGTCATCATTGTGTTAATTATTTATCGCATCAGCTAGCGCTAATAACGTTTCGCATCTTAGGAATAAGCAGCAGCACGAGCCTGACTACAGGCAAGGCAAAGGCCTCTCTCACAG
This sequence comes from Amblyomma maculatum, assembly GCF_055883805.1. Taxonomy (NCBI): domain Eukaryota; kingdom Metazoa; phylum Arthropoda; class Arachnida; order Ixodida; family Ixodidae; genus Amblyomma; species Amblyomma maculatum. The sequence goes on from NC_139344.1 coordinate 212,865,851, forward strand.
CCCTACAATTGAACCAATCCTGTGCCAACCGCATTCACCTGATCCCCTCAAGCTTCCATACGTGATCCGCCAGCTTCCTCCCGCCCCCTGACACGCTTGCCTTCCTTCGGAATCCAAGCTGTTACACTTAGCGATCATAGGTTACCTTGATATCGCCTGACATGTCGTGTACATGCCCATTGCTTCTTGATTTTCACCCGAGTGTCATTAACTCGCGCGCTTGTCTTTGTTCCTTGATTCTATTTGCCCGCTTCCAGCCTATCATAACTGTTATAACTGCCTGTTATAACTATTATTTTCCATTCCATAGCTCTCTGCGTTGTCCTCAGTTTAAGTTGAACCCTTTTAGTTACCCTTCATACTTCTGCCTGATATGTGAGTACCGGTAAGATGCAACTTTTATATACTAAGGCTCGATATAGCTAACCTTTTATTTTAAAAAATGCGTAATAAGTTTTCATAGCAAAGAGTGTAAAACTGCTGCGAAAAAAAAAAAAAACAAAAAAAAAACTTTCCGCGGAGTATTTTTCTGCGTTAATTTTGTTTTTCAATCTACGCTCATTTTTTTATCGCCGCCTCCACACGGCATAATCTTTTTCCGTTCGTAACGCTACGCCTGTTATCTTGCTAGGTTCTGACTTGACTCTTTCCGAATGGTCGCTACCGCACGCACCCGATGCTAAGTTCGGCCTTTTCGCAAAGATGTGGGCATGGCATCTGGAATTTTTTTTTAGTCGTGTTTAAATAATGCGCGGTCGGCAGCCACGGCCATTACGGGCCCGACGACACCCAAGCGAGGGCTCCGCTATCTTCGTAGCCGAGTTACTCTCTGTCGTTCGGGGGAAAACGTCCGCTCAAAAAGCAGTCTTGCTCCCGAAGTCTTCGTCCGCCTTTCTGCTCGCTTGTCTTCACTACAGCGTGAGAGGGCGCTACTGCTGTGAGGCTTATCAGTGTGTTCTTTCTGTGCACAATAGTATACAGGTGCATAGTGACATCCGCACGCTAATTTTTTATTTTTTTATTTTTTAGAGCTTCAGCCAACAGGGAAAGCAGCCACTGCACTTATTGACCGGTCTGCTGGCCTAAGCGCCCTCGTTCACCTGCTGAGAAATGAGGAGGGTAGATAACGGTTCAGTGCCAGGAAGAAAGGTCAGGTCGGACGGAGCTACCTCTGCCTTGCGACTTATGGAGCAGGGAAGGGAAGGAAGACAGAATGGTGAGAGTAAAAACAGCAGGAGGTGATGTCATTGAACAACGATATACATACATACCGAGTACGCATACCGGGTGCGGGGGAGAGCAGCATATCTGCAACAAAAATAGACATAATTTCACCATACTTTGGCAGCTATTTTCCTTAACGTTTATTTCCACAACTTCCTAATTATTCCGCCATTTGCAGCAATAATCAAATTTATTCGGCTTCACAAATGGCTGCATGATAGGATCGGGTGGTCCTTATAGATGTTGGTAATTGCGTCAGCAGTCACAGCCTTTAGCGAGTCTTTGGCGTTATGCGGCTTTTTGTTGGCCCATCTCGCAACGACGCTCCGGACATAGTAGTTAAGAGTATTTAATTCTAGAAAACTAGGAGGCCACAAATTTGGACTCACGTGGTCGTGAAGGTTGTTAGCAAGCCAATCCTGGTTGACGCAGGTGGTGTGAGCTGGAGGCGGATCAGCTGAAAAAACTAAGATATTTTTGTCGATATAGTCTCTATCCAGGACATTAAAACGATGGAAAACTTCATGTGCGCGGCAGTATTAACGCTGAGTCTTTCTGCAAAAAAAAAAAAGAAAAAAAAAGTGGAAATACACGTCACTTTCATTGCTGACGACGGCTAATATCATCAAAAATGACGGAAATTTGGTGCGCAATATCGTAGGCACCTCATCTGCGCAAAATCACCTGTCGTTATGGAGTTTAACCTTTTGGTATTGGTCAAAATACTTTTCATCTGAAAAAAGAAGAAGAAAACAGAACATTCGAGGCTTTTCTGGCTTTTTAAACTTGCTTAGCAAGCGCTAGGACCGGGGCAAACGATTCTCCCGAGTTTTACAGGATGAGTTGCCTCCTTCTCATGGCATAGGCCCTGTTCTCAGTCCATGGAATGATACCTAAAGTCCTCATGCACAGTAAGCCTGAAGTTGACACTGCGACTTAGAGCTCATTTGCAATGACCTTAATTGACTTTCCTTAGTTGTCACTCTCGACAACATGCAGCCGGTGGAGAAAATCAGGTGTTCTGACGACATCTAACCGCTGACGTTTTTTTTTTTTATTTTTTTTTTTTTTCATTTCGTCACTAATGCCGCGCCAACGCCAGAACACATCACTCAATTACACACCTTATAAATGAAGGACTTCTCTACGTTCAAAAATGTGGGAATTTCCAAGTCGCTGTGGTGCACGGCCATGGTGCCGAGGACCGCATGGCTTTTAATTTTCTAAATCAACATGTGCAATTCCATCTTGGAACAAACTACGCACTATCAATATGAATGATAAGGTGCCAGTAAACAAGAAGCTGCACGCCAAGGTAGATATGTCGAGTGTGCTGATGTGCATAACAATAGGGAATAGTATTCTCAAACATTCTGGAGGGCACTTTGGACCACTAAAGTGCGATTAGGAGAAAGCCATTATAGCACGGTAGATCGCAGCCCTCCACTACGGCACTTCTATCTCCCTCTCTTCTTTCACTCCCACCTTCCTCCCTTCCTTTAAGGCGCGGTACATGTGTCCGCGGAGAATGGTGACATATACTGCGCCTTTTCTATCCTGAAAATCAATTTCAAACGCCGCTGATGCCTGCTGTAGTAACGCCTCCAAGACATCTGGGTCTGCTTCTGTTTGCTGTGTGGTGCGGCGTTCGAGGAAGCGGCAAATGAAAGGCGCCGCATGGACGCCCGGCGGTCAGCTTCGTATGTGTATGAATCGCCTGGTGACGTCATGACCAGTCTTGACGGTACATCGCGCGCCCCTTGTCGAACACAACCGGCATTTCATTGAACGCATCAAAGTTCACCGGCGTTCCATAATTTGTTTACAGGATAGGAAATTCGCAGTATCTGTCACTCCCGGAATCCCGCTATCATCCTCGCGGTAGACAAGCGGAATTACGAAAAGCATTTCACGATCCGGGGCGTGGCACAGTGGTACAGCGCTCGGCGGGGATCCAAGGGATGGAGGTTCGATTCCCGGTGGGGACAAGGTTTGTTAGTTTATTTTAAACTCTCGCTCTCGAAACGTGGACACATTTGCTAACGACAGTATCAGGCATTAAAGGATTTTGCCTTACTACCTCGCGCATTCGGGATAGACAGAAACAACATACATGAATGCTCAAGAAAGGACGCACAACGTGCACCCTTTGTCAAAAATATACGTCCCAAGGGGTTCGCTTCTAAGAACTTTAACTAAGCCCCTGGAAGCAATACTGGAGGAATATGTAGGTAAGCATAGAGAAGAATGGGGACTAGATTTGTCGTCTACTAGATTTCGAACGGTGCAGAGGTGCACTGAGCCCCGTTACGGGGCTTAGAAGCAAAACCCTTGGGCTGTATATTTTTGACAAAGACTGTACGTCCACTTACACGAGGACTAGCACGCACATCATACAAAGCCATATACCCTGTCTCCAGGACAGCTGACCGCGACGATCTCATGCGGTGCTTAATGCTCAATGCCAGACTAAAGTCTGGCCAGTTGACGCTGTAAAGAGTGAAGAAGGTAGAATCAAGTAATTTCGGGGCCCTTGATATGGCACGCTGGAAATCACCGCATGCGACGGCTAGAGTGAGTCGCCATAAACGTATTAGCCAATCTACTACCCGAGCGTATGCAGCAGATAACACTTACAAACGGCGATACAAGCGCGAGGTCGTCTTCTCTCTTGCGGCTGGTGTGTGACTAATTCTGATGCAAGCCTACAGGGACAGGGAGAGGGGGTCAATGTAGTCGAACGTACTCGCAGAATGGCAGAATGAATGAGCATTGTGTTTCAGATGATTATCTTAAAACTTGGGGATGCATTCTTTACACGGGGTAAAATGCTCAGGAGAAATTTCAAACGGTAAAAATTGGACATAAACCAGGCTGGTGGAATAAACACCTGCTATCGTATGGCGCACCTCGTAAAAAGGAATGAACCATATTAGCCATCATATGGTCTCTACGCTCGAAAGCATGGTCAGCAACTTTCATCTTAAACCTGCCCGTATAACTCACGCAGTGGTCCGTAATATTCCCGCTAAGAAAGCACAACTGCATTTCACCCAAGCATAATTCCAATACTCAGCGGGAGACCAACCACAACATGCAACAAGCTGAGGCAATCATTAAAACAATAGATCGAACAGAAACTGTTTGTGACTAGGCGAGGCTTTTGTTGTTTCGCCGCGGATTCCTCGCGGAACATGCTTATTGGTTTTTAGACTCGTAGGGTGCGGCATTTAGCAGTCTTGACTGTGGTCGTAACCTTCCACAGGCAAAGCGTTTTATTATTGTGAGCTTATTGCGGCATTTAAAACTTCCGCCCGCTGACATTCTCTATCAGCACACTACGAGAAACGCGGAGGGGGCGCTTATACTTGATATAAAAAGTACTGTCATAGCTGAAATACGGGGTAAGTTCATTACACGGGTGCGTAAGTTAATAAGGTAAATAGCGGCGGCGCTAACTATATTACGGATTTTGCTAGTGTAACGATGATCCTGTAGGCGAAATTGGAAGGAAAACGGAGGGAAGAATTGTGAAAGGGTCGCTCTCCGCAGCTCGGTAGCAGATCAATGATAATAAAAAAAAAAAAAAAGAAAGCCTTCATGGGCGCTTAAGTTAAGCAAGGTATCAAATTCTACTCTAGGCCTCCTTGAGTAGAATTTGATGCCATTACAAGCAATGTTTGCGAATAGATAAGTTTCTTTAGTTGCAGTCAAACGTGATCTCTGTCGCTTTGTGGGGTTTGCTATCACCGCTTCCTTATAAAGAAATTCGATCACATTAAAACTGTCATCAACCCATTAAATATGTGAGTTCATTTGATCTTTTTGCGGCTCTCAGCGACCATCCCCTCAGGTATGATTCCGCCGCAAGGATGGAGCAGTGACCTCGTACGTCGGTACTCATTTGCAAACATTCCTCATTTTATCCTCGAAGCTATGTTATTAATTCATCCAGGTACATTTCGTCGTATAGTCCTTTTGTTACTTCTTTGTTCACATACGATGTCCATATTCCAACAATGGTTCATGGCCCTGAGGTTTCTGCTTCTTCTGATGGCAATGCTGCCAATATAGACTTGTGGCCGATTAAGTAACAAGCTGTTTGCTTGATCTCGGCGATGGAATATTCTTGTTGTGCAATTTTAAATCCAAACGTGTCTTGGGACGTGTGGTCGCAGTTTGGTTTGGTTGTTAGGGATCAACGTTCCAACGCGACTCAGACAACGAATTACGCCGTATTGAAGGGGTCCGGGCAATTGCGACCATCCGGAGATTTTGTACATCCACTGTCATCGTCCATCGAAACGCGGCCGCCGCGGTCGGGTTCGAACCGGAGTTCCCCGGCCGAGTAGTGAATGTCCTAAACACTGAACCACCACAGCGTGGTTGTGGCAGCAGTATATGTGGCAGTGGCCGCCTCGGATCAAACAGGTTCGCAGAGAATCTTGGGAATCTTCATTCTGGCCCGAACGTTGTAGTTGAAATCGCTTGCCACACTAAGTAATTTCTTCCGGAATCCGGCATGTAACTCTGTCGCCCCTATATCATCAGCGACGGCTTCATGAGTTTGTGGTGCCACGTATACACGCGCAACCACAATCTCATTCGGCAGTTGTGCTGGGCAAATCTCTCCACTTTTATGGTCGCGACAATGAGGGAGATTCCGTAACAGCGAAACCACGCCGCGCATGCGTGTCAACTCCAAAAACTCGGCGCTTTGCTTCGCACACAAAGTCAAACTCTTGATTTCGTATGGTTGCTTAACTGTTTGCAGCCAAGTTTCAGGAAAACAAAGTTACAAGGAGACTTTTGGTAAGGAGCCTCCGCCAAAAGCGGCGAAACTTTGCCCTTTAAATATGGCCTCATGGCGTCCCACTCCTCGGAGACCAGTCATCGCTCGGTGATGTCATCTGCAAACTGCCACCTGCCAGACCTTCGAACCCGGCCCTGGACTTGTTTTCATGACGTCACACGTCACACAACTCGCCGACCAATCAGCCCACAGCAGCGATGTAACGTGACCTGGTTACCTGATCACCGATTGGTTGAGATGATGACGTAACAAGTTCGCGTGACCTCTCTCGGTGAAAGCTGGAATATTGTTACAAGGAACGCGATGTTTATGGTGCGACGAGAGCTCTGAAAAGCCTTCCCATTAAAAAAGAGAAAGTCGAAGGTTTGCAAAGAGCTACTGCGTTTCACGCTTTCTTAGCTCGACATGTTCCACGGGCAGCTACCGGGGCACGACCACGCTGACCACTCGTCTCTCCACGTAGACCGTTCACACCGAAGGCATAGGCACCAATGTATCGGCGCTGCAAAGCCGTCTTAATTGGTAATCTTTCGCACCAGAAAAGATAGCAACTTGATCATGTTGTTTGCGCGCAGAATAAATTGTAAGACGCGGTGCACCCACGCTAGTGGAAGGATGAACTGATGAACTGTTTTCACGGACCGGCTACCGGTGCTCTGTATGACGGAGGACTTCGAAGGTGATCTGAGTGTAGACAGCATTGCACATTTAGCCTCTCCACTTTTTTTTGCGCCTTTGAGTAAACTTTTTTTGAGATGACATTGCTTGATTGGTGCCTCAAAGCATAGACGGCGTTTCATTTGCTTAAGGTGGTGGCTAAGTATGCTTCGAAGGTAACCAAACGAGCTCCCTTTACTACGCACTGTTCAGACTGCGTCCCATTAACAAACCACCTATCATGTTACGTTGTATAGGATGCACAAATAGGGGAAGAAAACTCTATTCATTTCATTTCATTTCAGATCATATATTTTACCCTCAGGGCTTTCAGATTACAGAGGGGTGGGAGCAGTACAACAAAGCAAAGGCAAGTGCAAGAGGAAGCATGAAACAATACAATTCTGTAGAAAAATAGCTCAACACGAAACTCAATACAAAACAGGAATACAGCTATGCAGAAAATAATAAAGCAACCAAACAAGATTATCTGAAATGGATCAATGAAATACAAACAGTGCGTAAGAGATCAATAACTTGAAATTAGTCAGGTAAAAACCGGGTGATTATTTTAGCTCTAAAACGCGCAGGGTCGGTTATGCAAGTAACAGTCTGGGAAAGATGGTCCCAATCGTGACATGCTTTGGGAAGGAAGGAATTAGAGCAGGTCACAGTCCTACAGTAGAGAACAACAACATTTTGAATGGGGTCGACGTGAGGTGAGATGAAAAATGGCTCTTTTATGCAACTAGCCATCACGTGCTTGTTGTGATAGTATATTTTATGGAAAATACAAATGCGTGAAATTTTACTAAGAGTAGATAGGGATTGAAGCTTGAGGTTAGATTTCATAAGCGTAATACCCGTGTCACACGGCCACTGTAAAGGCATTTGAATAAAAAGACACCTCCCCAAAAGGAGTTTCATCAAACGCACGACAAAGTTCAATCGCCGTTCCAGAAGAGGTTTTTATCAAAACCGGAGATCGCCGATCTATTTTACGGCTGGAAAGGCGTAGCCTCCACCCCAGTGGACACAAGTAGTTATCATCTACAAAAAAAAGGAAGCAGCAGTTTATTTTTGTGTCACGTTTACACGGTACAAAAAAGATATTTATGCTTTGCAGAAGGTTAACTAGGCGCAATAATGAACTTTTTCTACAGCACTCTCGTGTGCACTTTGAAGATATCACGTGATGACGCTAACCGCCGATGCGGATGCGCGACATCTTTTTTTAAATTTACCGTTTGTGAACATACTGTAGCTAAATTTACTATGTAATAACACAATTATTTGATTTATATGATGCGATACGTTGGTTTATTGGGCTTATTCTGAGTGGTTTTGTTTCAAGATGTAGCGCCGCGCTTTCGATTGCGTCCTCGGTAGGAAACGTTAAGAAGAGATCGCCAGCGCCGTGTGTCTGCTATGCGACTCCTTTTGAATACAAGTCTTTCAACTCGCTAAAAGACCGCTTAGGTAAAAGAGTTTTTGCTTGCTCGTGTGACACTGCACTTGCTGTCAGATGATAATGTTCTACAATGCAACGAACGCATTGATTATGCAGAGCCTCTAGCTCATTTATTAGTGCGATATTACAGGGGTCCCAGACGGAGGTTGCGGGTGGATAATTGTAGTGTACAAAAGCATTTTCAATGAAGGCGGCGATAAAAAGAAATTTCTGCGACATTCTGCGAATGTCTGCCCAAAGTTAGCCTTCAAAGTGTCGGACTTGATGTGAAAATTGCAAGATTATAAGATATGGTAACGCCAAGGTGTTTGTACGATGTTAACGATTGGAGAGGAATATTATTAATAAACTAGTCTGGACCTGTCTGTAGATTACGAGTGACATGCATCCATTTGCATTTAGATATGTTTAATTACATCTTCCAAGACTGACATCAGTCAAATATTTTGCTTAAATCAGTTTGTAGGCAAGCCATGCCATCCATGTTATTATTTACTCTGTAAATTACACAGTCGTCGGCAAACAAGCACATATTAGATGAGATGTTAAGAGGCAAGTCATTTATAGAGATCAAAAATAATAATGGTCCAAGAACCGACCCTTGTGGCACATCTGAATGTACAGGGGCTAGTAGTGAATCGTTATCGTTTGCAGAGACGAACTGAGTGGGGTTACTAAGAAAGGCACGAATCCATTTGAGTATGTTAGTATCAAAGTTAAGTTGGCTTAGTTTTAAAGCTAAAAGAGAATGACCGAGTCTATCCAAAAGGTTTTGAAAAATCTAAAAATAAGCAATCTGTTATGAAGCCAGAGTCTAGAGAAGCATGAAGGTCATTATTGAAGGTCGTTATCTGTGTTTCACACGAAAAGAATTTGCGAAAAGCATGCTGTTTTGAAGTAAAGAACAAGTTAAATTCTAAGGAATTAACCATGTAACTAAATATGATGTGCTCAAGAACTTTACATGGGACGGAATCAAGTGAAATGGAACGGTAATTACGTGGGTTCTGAGTATCTCCAGATTGGTGCACTGGAATTACTTTGACGGTAAGGCAGTCATTGGAGAGGGATGCGATGCCGTAAAGATTGCGAGAAAAGACATTGAAGTATAATCAAAGAACACTGCGCAATATTTTTAAGGAATTTAGTACTGATGCCGTCAATGCCGCACGAAGAAGACATTTTAAGTTCGTTAATGACACCCCGAATTCCTTCTGACGAGATGACAATGGCGTCCAATTGCAAGAAGCGATATACTTGCTGTGAAGCTAGTGCTGAGGGATTGGTTAAGCTGGAGAAAACTTTGATGAAAGTTTCATTGAAAAGCGTTACGCACAGTGCATCCGGAACTGGATCGCCTTGTTCAGTAACTAGTGCTATGGTGTTAATTCCGTTGCCTTTCCCTGTGTTCCAAAACTGCTTTGGATTGTTTTTAAGCATATTTGGAGGAGTATGATGAAAGAAGGTAAACTTGGGTTGACTTTATTGAGTTTGAATAGGCTGTTGAAGCACCTTTGTACGCAGACCACTGGGATAGCAGTCTGCGATGTGCGAGCTGCGCGGAAAAATCTTTTTTTTTTTTTTCTTATTGGAAAGGCGGTGTACCATTCAGCAGCACAGTTAGTATATATTCTCTTCATAGGTATATGCTTCTTTATCAGGTCAGAAACCATGTTTTGAGTATTTCCCTATTACAATGCACACTGAGGTCAAGATGAGTAGGCAGAAAGTCATCTAAATACGAGGTCAGAGCGGCATGAAAGTTAGCTTGTTGCAATCTATGATGCAGTTGAAACGCCTACGTTAACCTGTTACTGGCAAAGAGACAGTAAAGCGAATTATTTTGTGATCGCTTAGACCAAGTGAAATGATGATAGAGGACACGATGTCTGGCGACAATGTTAAGACAAGGTCAAGAAAGGATGGCGTAGTGGGAGTGACACGTGTTGGTAGTTCAACAAGTTGCGACAGCCCAAAATCAGAACATACGCGAAAGAACTTTTCAGAATGTGAACATGGCGGTACCACCACTGGTCTGTCTTGATTGCAGTGAATCACTTTAAAGTTAAAGTCCCCTATCAGAAAGACAGCCATCCCTGGCAAGCGAACAGAGATTTGATTGAGGCAGTCATGCAAATCTTCACAGAAAAGGTTTGGCTAGACGGTGGTCGAAAGCAAACCCAAAAAATAATTTTCCTAAACCATAAGGTTATATAATACTACACGATTTCTAAATTTGTGGTTACAGTAACACGGAAGCTCTCAATGTGTTGATTATTATCAAGTAAAACGCCACCGTTCCTCTCAGATCTGCCATTAAGGCATATATTGTAATTATATTGACAAATAAGCAGTTCACGGCCTAATACCTTATCATACAACTGTGCCTCTGTGAGAACAATAATATCAGCGCTGCACTCATTTATCAAAGCACACAATTTCTGTACTTTGGGGAAATACTGCGTATGTTTGTGAACAAAACATTCGGGCCAGTGTTCACACTACTAGCACCGCTTCCCGTGGCGAGTCCCTACTTTCCCACATCAGGCAGAATACGACCAGAACGGAGAGTGCACGGAGGAGCACTGTCGGCATTGTTCAGAGCAGGCTCAACCTCAAATACTGCATCACTTTCTACACTGTAGCTATAGCATTTCCCATTGGCAAATAATTTATTGTGCCGTAAATTAACTGGCAGGCCATACTGTTTTGCGTATTCAATTACCCGCTTCCTCTCCACACGTGTGGATGCAGAAAAATATTCCCTCATACAAGGTTACTCATCCTTGCGCAATGATCGGCTGGAGTAAACTACACGTTTTTGCTTTATGGGTCTCAAATTTTATCACGACGGGCCTGCTTTTGTTTCCTGGGAACCTACCGATTCTATATGCACGAGCAATGCAGTCACTCTTTAAAGAAAGTTTGAATTTTTCGGGGATAAGATCAACTAGATTTTTTTCCGATTGTTCGCGAGTCTCAGAAGCGCTGTCAGGAAATCCATAAAAGATAAGATTGTCACGCCTTGAACAATATTCGCTGTCGTCTAAACGAGCATGCATCACGCGTGTTTCCATTAGCACACGTTCCAGTGTTCTACGTGTATCACAAAGATCCCGCTTCCAGTTATCAAAACCAGACGTAACATTTTCAGCAATGTCCTTTTCGTCAGCTATGTCGCGTGTTGCAATCTGTTGGTCTCGTTTCAACTCGAATCGGTCGTCAGACTTAGCAACCTGTGCTGCGAATTGACATTTCATGCATTTCCTGCAGCATTTCACAAATGTTATATAGAGAGGGACGCCTCCCCCGGATCATGGTGGCTCTCGACGTCACCGTATATCAAGAATAAAAGATCACTGAATGGCTGGATCAGTGCTCCGGGTCGTGGAAGCACAGCTAAGCTATACAGCGGTTATGAGATCTGAAACATGCACAAGGTGGCTGATTAACCTGCACGAAGAACAAAGACTAGCGTGAGGCCATTGCTGTCACGGTGCTTCCACGCCCACCGAGGAAAATGCTCGAGATGCTTGACTTTATAACTGACGTCAGCTGACGTTTATAACTGATGTCACTCCGGATGCCTTGAATGCAGCGAAGGTCCCTTGCGCTGACACATTGTCGAAGTACGTGATGCCCTCGGCTCTCGGCGAAAGTAGTGCCACTCCATCAGACCTGCCGTAAAATGGATCCAAAGACCAGTCCAAGACGATGTTTCCATCACAGGTCGGCGTCGATGTAGAGTAAGCCTGGTAGGTGTTGAGGGCGGCGCTGAGAACACGCAGCTGAATCTGCGTGAATCTGAATCTGCACGCAGAACAAAGACCAGCATGAGGTCATTGCTGTCATGGTGCTTCCACGCCCACCGACGGCAGTACTAAAGTCCCAGTGAAAAGGAGCGCTTGCGCCGCTGCACACTGTTTACCACGCCGAACAGCATAGCAGTTCATGCATGCGCCCTCCACAGATAATGAGTTGACGCAGCTTGCGTGGGCCCGGCCGCTGCAGTCATAAGGACTGCCCACTAATCTCCGTCCATGTCCCAAAGGCCTCCACTCCAGAATCAACAGAGGAGGCTACAATAGCTCAATAGCTGCTGCCATTGCCCATACTGGAGCTCATTGCATTCATCAAGATTCAAAAACGGCAATACTAAATTTCGCTGGAGGCAGGATCCATGAAACCACCTACTGCTCGTTACAAATTATTTCTGCTGAACCATCCCGCCAGCTGGAACTGGTTCGGATGCCTAGAAACTCGGGAAATCATGGTAACGAGACCACCAATGTCCACACCCGAGGGCTCATAAACCGGGCGGTGGCGGACTCGGGCCAGGACGACTCGAAAGAGCGTATACATACATTTAGCGAGCTGACGCAGGGCTATGGTGGGGAACGGCAGCTCTACTCTCATACTCACTCATCCCTTACCATCCACAATCGAATCCTGTGGCGCTGTCTACATACCCAAACCCTCCCCATCACCTGCTATCCCGCTTGCATCCCGTTGCCTTCACTCCATCCTGTTACTTGTGCTCCTATCCCACCGCTACCCTAACACAAATTCTTATGGAGTGTACGCCCGGCTGATTCTCCCCCGCCGGGTCCGGAGCTCTCCACCTATATGTGGAATAGGAGTCCTCACTGGTCGCGACGCGGACCCGCTCCGGCAGAAGACCGGCACCACGCGGGACCTTCGGATGTGCAGCAGCGACACGGACTGTCAGGCATCTAGGGCAGTGAATCCGAGCCTGGCCCAGGCTTGCAGCCCACCCTAGTGGACATTAAAGTGTAATCTCTCTCCGCTAAGGCCTGTTGGCCAACCACGGATATCGAGCGAAGCCGTCACCACCCACGACTTGATAAGGCCAATGCAAGGTGCCATGACTCAGTTTATGCATGCCCGCACACTATGCTTAATTTGCTGACCCTTCGCCGTCCATCCCGTTGTCGTAATGTAGCTCGCTGGTGTGGCTGGCCTTGTCGAGGTCTCAGTGGCGAAAATGAAGCCATGCACCCTGGAGGAAAGGGAAAGGTAACGGGAAAAGTTAACGGCATTGTCAAATAAATATAGACTCCTTCTGTATCTGATTTGATCTCCAGACACAGTCGAAAAAAAGAAACTACAGAAAGTTTCTGCAGTCACAACAGAATTTCTGTGCGGCTTTTGACTGTGAACCTGTTGTGATCACTGGAATTTGTAACAAGATTTTCGGTAGTTCCAACAGACTGCAGAAAGGTACTACAGAAAAAGCTACTGAACCACAAAAAGTACTACACAACTAAAGGAAAGCCTGATGTTACGACATAACTACGCAATATTTTGTAGTATTTTGGCATGGTTCTGTGGTTTTTTTTCTTTCATCTCGGGGAAGTTGCGACAGTGACGCAATTTCAATATCCTATAAGTGAAAATCCGTTGTAGCTTCTAACAATACTTTGCATCTTGGATGCGCCATCAGGGGCGGTGTACTTTGCTGCGGAGGTTGCTTGCTCCAAGGGCGGGGTGAAGACGGTGTAGCGAAACTTGACATAAGGGATTTGCGGGAAGAAGCTGAAGGCGTTGTACAATTAGAAGATATGAAATATTTAAAGCAGATATATACGATGGATCTGGCTAACAGGGAAATATTCCCTCCTCGGCATGGCGGAAGATGCATAGCATCTAAACTTAGCCGTGAACTGCTGACTGGCTCCTCGGGCTTCCTCTCCTTAAACACTCGGGGTCCAGTCGACACTTCAGAACCATCCAATTGCCACAAACATTAAAATTATTGGTTCGTGGCAACATTGAACTCCCCTTCACTCTAACAGAAGGAAACCCACTCTCCACAAAATGTACACGCACTGAAAATTCACGAAGGCGGATAGAGAGTAAGCTAAAATCATTGCAGTGCCGAATGGCGAGTCCCGTCCTTACCTTCTACAGTGTGAGCGAAACTTGCTTCCACTGTAAAAAAAAAAAAAAAAAAAAAAAAAAAAAAAAAAAAAAAAAACGTCACATGGTGCCTAGAGTCACTGTGTAAACCTTGCGGTTCTTAAGACCATCAAAGTTGAAGGGTAGCGTTCTTTCCCGCGACGGGTCGGGACCCCTGGCTTGGCGGATGCGTGAAGAAAGCAGTGGTCAAACGGTACTGCCACCTGCGGCTGTCTCCACGAGTGCGTCTCCTTTGTTCGGCGCTCGCTAAATGCTTTCCCCAGTGCCGGACAACATCTGTTTTGACTGGACGCGACTTTCCTTGAACCCTCCTGCTACGGCGGTATCCTGTCGGTCCATGTGTGCGACCTACGGTTAGCACACCCAAAGCCGCCTAATCTGCCCCTTTTGGTACTGAATGACTGACAGCAGCCAAGCGGCACTCCGCCCCTAATGGCTTTCCGTGCTTTGTCAGGCGATGCATAGCGTCTCTCTGTCTGGCCGATGCCAGCCTGTCTTTATGCTACAAGTTACTTTCTTCTTTGTTTTTGTTACCCCTTACGTAATGCCCCTCAAAAGGGGTCTTTAAGGAAATCAAAATGAAATGAAGTAAACCTGCCATGAAGCGCTGGTTGCACAGCCGCTTGCTTTTCCCGGTCTCCCGCGCTAGTACCCCGTGACTCGTCGGTCCCTTACACCATAAGTTCCAGAGCGTTAGTCGGAGAGCATAAACTTCGTCGATGATATGCGCTTGCAATGTCTTGAGTGACGAGAACTGTTGTTTTAGAGCATCAATTGCTTTCAGCCCCTACGTTGCAAACCTTTATGTTTTTGGAGGAGCAGTAGCAACAAAGAGTCCAGCCCGCAACGCTATTCATCCTGTTATGAACTTAGTAGCACAAAAATAAAGACAAGGTTATAATGAAAAAAAGCTTTTTTTTTTTTTTTTTTTTTTCCTTTGTAGCGTCAGTGCCTCAGTGGATGAAGCAGGTGCAATGAACTACGCCGCACGCTTCCGACCTCTTGTCCTCACCCTGCGCAATTCTTGTCGGGGTCGATCGGCAAAAAAGACACACAAAAACAAAGAATCATGTGTGTTACATGATGCCCTCAATAATTATTGCTCATGACGCCGCTTGACAGCACATGGACACGGAGAGAAGGCGAAGCATCGCGGTTCGTTGAAAGGAGACCTCGGTAGAATGCGCGTTGGTTTCTTGCGAAAGGCTCGGCACACGACTTGCGCCAGAGGCAACGTAGCATGCGAACGCCACGGTGACTCAATAGATGACGATTTCTGCTGGTGAGTAATTGGTCTTTATCTCATCGTCAGGTTGACGGAGTCCGCACAGTGGCGTGGACGAAGCAGCATGAGCTGGTATTCGGTGCTTTTTTGAGGTCGAAAAAAGTTCTACGACCGATTGTGCTAACATCAAAGGGCTGTAAGCTTTTAGAACACATTGTATCTAAACACACTCGCCAGTATTCAACTCGAGAAAAAAAAAAAAAAAAAAAGTTCAGACTTGCGTTTCGGGAGGGGGGCTTGTCAAGAGAGACCCAATAAAGTGCAGTGTATGCGTGCATGATACCCGTACTTGAACATGCGTGTGGAACAAAGAATCTGCCCCTAACCTTTTACAGGAACAGAGGCGGGCGTTATGTTTTATTTCCTCCCGATTCGTACGTGCGACTCCTCTTCTGCCCGCTGAATGAAGAAAAGAGAGTTTCTTCTATTGCGCCCTAAATGATTTAGTTGTGATTAGCAAAGCGCGATACATAAATGAAGCAAAAACACGCGTAACTTGCGATAAATATAAACTCGTCCAGGTAGGAATATTTGTTAAGGATTACTTCAAATACGCCTTTTTTTTTTTCTGTTTTCCTGTTACGGCATTTCACTGGTATAGTCTCCAAACTAGGATTTGAACGCACAATCCAGAGATCAATTTTCAGCTTATTACCACATATTTAAAATAGTAGTCCACATAGACGGCATTTTAAGTTCATTTCAATATTACTGGTCTGCATTTGCCATATAATTTGACCCGTGTACTCATTCATATCTTGGTCCGGATCGGACTGATAGTATGCACAAATACCTCCATAAATAAATTACTATGGTAAACTTCAGCCAGTATGCACTATATCCTTAAGGCATATACCGCGTGTTGGGGCCATATGTGTCCGACTCCCACTAACCTTTACCTGATTTTCTCAGTCGAAAGTAAGCACTACTTAAAAAAAAAAATCGAATTTTCCCTTTCCGAAGCTGCACTCTGGTCTATGATGGACTGAGTAGAGGAATTACCCTCGTTATCAAAGAAAATATTTAAATTCAGGTTTTTAACCTGCACTGACGTCGCACAGAACATGGCTATCTTTTATCGCGCCTTCACTTTAATGCAACCGTAAACGCAATATTTTATTTCTGCATTCATTTTTTATACTTGGCTGTCAAGTGGACGCAGGAAAAGCTATCTCCTACACTTGTTGCCGCATTCACCGCTTGCTGACGGGACCAGCAACAGTCTTGCCGAGCGCGCTAACTCGAGCCTGTGTCTCCACACGGGATACGTGCGGTTGGGAAGTGCACCTGGGACGACGCTCGGAAGAATGTAGTGAGAAAAAAAAAAAAAAAGCCAGCGTCTCTTCTATGGACCTCGTTCACGCGCCTCTGGACGTACATCGATCTGTCTGGTCTGTCGGCCTGTGTGCACACGCGGCCACGTTGAGCGGCCGTCCAATCAATCACACGCCACTTGTCAGAAACAAGGAAGCCAGTCGCCCCGGCCGTGGCCCTCGTAACGAGCCCGTTAGGCGCGGTTTTCCGCACGGATGCGGTCGGTGATAAACCGGGCGGCGTTGGGATGAGTCTGCTTTCTTGCTTCCTCGGGGAGTATGCCGGCGGCCGCCACACCACGGGTGTCACGGCCTGACCGAGCAGGATTGACAAAGAGTTCGCATAGATAACACATGATTTCGGCCAATTTGTAATGAGATTACTTTTGGAGCAGCGCTAAGTGACAAGGCATGATAGCTGAATTGGTTGTCTTCTCTTGTCACTTCGCTACGCTGTGACTCCTTGGTGTCGCCAAGACGAGATAGTTTAGGCTTTAACTTTGGTTTCATTTCTTCTCAGCCTACCAATTATTGCACCTTCCTTTCCTTTTAAGAGGCGCGTACAGTCATACATCATTGATCAGACCCCTGCTAATATATGGGACTCGAAATATGGACTTCTTATATTTTTTATTCTTTGTGTGTGTGTGTGTGGGGGGGGGGGGGGGGGGGGGGCATATTTTTTCAATGTTTTGCGCCTCGTTAATGTCAAAACTCGCTATCTAGACAGTGGATGAGGGGGAAGTGTACCGAGCCCATTGGAGCCCATCTATTATTTTTTTCACGCTATTATGCACACTAATGAGAGAGCGAAACCTTCACTGTCACGCTCATATGCTCAATTATCTGCACTTTGAGCGCAGGACGGTAAAGGGACACAGTCGAAAGCTGTAAATGACTTCATCGGGGACCTTTTCTTTATGAAGTTTAATGTTTTACAGTGCGCAGTTTCTGAGCTGAGGCACATTACCATGTTTCGCAGTGCATGAGTTACTGCGAAGAAAACTCCTGCTGCAGCTTTCGCAAAGTATAAAGCTAAATTCGTTCCATTTCCCCCGACTGAGGGCTGATGTAATGGTTGTAATCAATTCTTGTACAAATTACCTCATTTATCCATGATACGCCATTATAAGCTATCATATACAACTAGACGCGTCAAGCTGCCCTATATTATTCCAACCACATTTGTGTCCTGTGTATTATGCTTGTAGGCCCAAAATTTTATAATTTCAGCTTCACTGGTCACATCAACGAAGAAAAGCTGACAATAATTAAAGTGTACCTTTCTAAAATACTTTTTCTACGCGATTTGTTAATACCGATGACTCACTTTAGAGAGAGTTGTCTTCGGAAGCCAACATGTCCATATTACCGAGGCACGACTGTATTACCATTAGAGCAGGGGGGACAGATGGTGTTTCAACGTAAGATACTTCCTATTAGCATAAATGGCGATACTCAGGAGGTCATCATGTGTGCTCTTTTATGTCTCACGTTTCCTCAATAGCATGTCTCACCTTTTCTCAATATTTCTCAATAGCAGTTTGGCACTTTCCTCCATAATTTTGAACGAAAACCGTTGCTTAAGGTAACCTAATAATGTCCACAAAAGATATGGAGGGGGACACTTAAGTGCCACCTTTCATTATTAATTGCCTAATTTTTGGATTCGTGATTTATTCCTTGCAATGATGCGTAAGGCATTACTGCACATGACTCACCCAAATATTTTCTTACAGCGGCTAAATAATTTACAATGAATTTTTTTTTGTCTCACCTGTTTTGGATTCGGTTTTAACAACCTAGCGATGAATACGGCATCAAAGCCAAGTATATATTACGTGAGGGATAAAAAAAACAGTGATGTAATGATTGTTTGTCGTTTTAATTCACGGCAATGTTAAAGCTAGCCTGCCTCAAAAATTCTGAGAGCACTGCAGAATCTACACTGGAGAAATGCGAAAGCCTGAGCGTTTCTGCTGCCCACTGTATATCGCACGCCCCATGTAGAGCTTTTGCTAGCAAGGCTAGGGCTCGTGCCGCACAGTGGAAATGTCCTTTTCTTGGCGTACGTTCGTTGCAGTGCTACATATAAATATAATTGGTTTACAGGAAAGGAAAGGCGCAGTATCTGTCGCACTTTCTCCGGTAAGGGTGAGTTTGGACGGTAAACCGTCGATCCTGCCGCTTGGCGTTTCTTGGCACGTGTTCAAGTGAGGGATTGCAGATGGCAGGAACGCTATAAAAGGCGAACACATCCCGCGGAATCGCTAGAACACATCTCGCGCACCAGAGATTTTGACCAAATAATCACACCCAACGTAAGAAGAAAAAAAATATCTATTTTTCGTCCCTCACGTGACCAAGACGACTTTGGCATTACAGCCTGCCTGTCATCTACCATCTTCTAGAGCCACGCCCGCTATTTTTAGGTCACAGTGCCAACGCCGGGAATTTTGGAGAATGGGGCCTGTAAGGCTATTACGTGCAAAAACATGTATATATATATATATATATATATATATATATATATATATATATATATATATATATATATATAAGTGAAAAATTGCTTCATACTGTTTCCAAGTTTATTTGTAGTCGACGTTTCGGCAGGAGCCCTGCCTTTCTCAAGACTGATGGTACATGATTCTTGTTTGTCTTCTTATAGGGTTGGCCAGAGGTGATACAAACAATATGGGCACACACAGGTGAGTCAGCTGGACACGCACAACACACACATACACACACAGCTGCGGAGAGCAGGCTAGGCCCAATGGGCCATCAACCCAAGGCACCGGCCGCCGCGAGTCATCTGTATACAGTACAAGACACAATACAGGCAACCGCGGAACAACCTTGGAAGGGGGGAAAAAAAAAAGAAAAAAAGAAGACGAAAACAGGTGGGGGAAGGTGTTTGCTGCAGGTGGTGAGAAAATTATTTTTCTTGTTCTCACTAAAAGATGGGAGCGCCCAGCGTGATGAGAAAACCAGGTGGACACTGCTGGTTAGAAGAACCTGACAGCGGCGAGTAAAGTTCGAGCAACTTGCGACGGGAGATGAACCTCAAAGAAAGAATAAAAAAAAAAAAAAAGAAGTAAGTAAATATGTGGGACAGTAGAATGGTGAAATACTTTGAGGTTTTCGCTAACAGATGTGAGGGCTAAGCAAAGGAAGAAAACAGGTGGGGGAACGTGTTTGCTGCAGGTGGTGAGAAAATTATTTTTCTTGTTCTCACTGGGAGCGCCCAGCGTGATGAAAAAACCAGGTGGACACTGCTGGATAGAATAACCTGACAGCGGCGAGTAAAGTTCGAGCAACTTGCGACGGCAGATGAACCTCAAAGAAAGAATAATAAAAAAAAAAAGAAGTCAGTAGAATGGTGAAATACTTTGAGGTTTTCACCATTCTTTCACCATTCTACTGACTTCTTTTTTTTATTATTATTCTTTCTTTGAGGTTCATCTGCCGTCGCAAGTTGCTCGAACATTACTGGCCGCTGTCAGGTTATTCTATCCAGCAGTGTGCACCTGGTTTTTTCATCACGCTGGGCGCTCCCAGTGAGAACAAGAAAAATAATTTTCTCACCACCTGCAGCAAACACGTTCCCCCACCTGTTTTCTTCCTTTGCTTAGCCCTCACATCTGTTAGCGAAAACCTCAAAGTATTTCACCATTCTACTGTCCCACATATTTACTTACTTCTTTTTTTTTTATTCTTTCTTTGAGGTTCATCTCCCGTCGCAAGTTGCTCGAACTTTATTCGCCGCTGTCAGGTTCTTCTAACCAGCAGTGTCCACCTGGTTTTCTCATCACGCTGGGCGCTCCCATCTTTTAGTGAGAACAAGAAAAATAATTTTCTCACCACCTGCAGCAAACACCTTCCCCCACCTGTTTTCGTCTTCTTTTTTTCTTTTTTTTTTTTCCCCCTTCCAAGGTTGTTCCGCGGTTGCCTGTATTGTGTCTTGTACTGTATACAGATGACTCGCGGCGGCCGGTGCCTTGGGTTGATGGCCCATTGGGCCTAGCCTGCTCTCCGCAGCTGTGTGTGTATGTGTGTGTTGTGCGTGTCCAGCTGACTCACCTGTGTGTGCCCATATTGTTTGTATCACCTCTGGCCAACCCTATAAGAAGACAAACAAGAATCATGTACCATCAGTCTTGAGAAAGGCAGGGCTCCTGCCGAAACGTCGACTACAAATAAACTTGGAAACAGTATGAAGCAATTTTTCACTTTTATGTAACCTCTAGCAACCAAGTACGTCTATTTACTTATCCTATATATATATATATATATATATATATATATATATATATATATTACAGTGCCCTTCTGATGATTTCAGCCCGAAGGAATCCTAAAAGAGTGGGTAATGAAGTAGTACAATAAGGGCAAGCGTTTCCGTTCGCCCATTTCGTTAACCAGAGTTCAGAACAGCTAGAGACTGCCCACAACTATATATGACGTTGGGGGAAAAGGCACTCCGGCGCTCGAGTACCTCTGATACGCGCACTAAGACAACATTTTCAGATATTCTAGCGAAAGCTACACTGCACTAGGTTTTCAAGCCGTCGGCGTGGCACCGGGAAACCTTGCCACGTGACCGTTGCCTAGCAACTGTCACGAGGTATAGACAGAGAGCTGGACCAGGATTTGGAGGAGGGAAGAAGCAGAAGAAGAAGTTAACGACAACAGCGAGTTGCTAGGACAGTAGCTTCGTTCGAACGTTGTGAAGGCGGCACATTAAATCCAGATGCTCGCCGAAAAATTTGCTGCAACACTCACAGCTTTCGCTCTATAGCTAGGTTCAAGCTATGCTTAAACCCCCACAGTATTGTTTTTTCGCCGAAAGTTATGCTCCGGTAAATACCGGATAACAATTCGACGCATAAAGCTTGACGGGGTATTCATTGCTTATATATTACAGTTAATTTAGCCTGCCAAATGTTTTCTCACCTTCAATTTGTGTAAGCCGTAGTACTGTATTTCAGAGAGCAAAATTAAACTAAACTACAAAAATGTGTTATCTCTTCGGGATGCAAGATCTGCATCTTAAGTCCTTTCTAGAGAGTATAAGTGAACGACATCGCTTGCTCTTTCAAGGTTTCAGATGGCACCAAATATATGCTTTCATAATATTTCATGATATGTTGTTTCTGCGTGGTTCCACCATTCCACTATCCGGCATGCTTCAATTTGGACGGGCATTGGCAGCTGACTAGGTCGATGAAGCAGGTTCGTTGTTGCATGCTCATTTGACAGTGATAGCCGTCAATGACACGTTCCCTGTTTTCACGGCGGCATCTTTGTTGCGGAGTCCACACGGAAAGGAAGAATGCGAGGGCAAAGGAGCACGGCAGAGGGAGAGAGAGAGATACAGTCAGAGACGAACCAATGTGAAAGGAAGGAAAAGGTGAGGATTTAAGTTAGCGTGATTACGGCCGGACTGGACGATCGTGCACACCAGCGCCGTCCACGTATGTATGTATGTATGTATGTATGTATGTATGTATGTATGTATGTATGTATGTATGTATGTATGTATGTATGTATGTATGTATGTATGTATGTATGTATGTATGTATGTATGTATGTATGTATGTATGTATGTATGTATGTATGTATGTATGTATGTATGTATGCATGCATGCATGCATGCATACATGCAGTTGCATCTTGCCTGTACTCACCTATGGGGCTGAAACGTGGAGGCTAACCAAGAGAGTTCTACTTAAGTTGAGGACAACCCAGAGGGCTATGGAACGAAAAATAGTAGGGGTAACATTAAGAGATAGAAAGCGTGCAGAGTCGGTCAGAGAAATAACTCAAGTTACCGACATTCTAGTAGAAATTAAGAAGAAGAAATGGACATGGGCAGGACATGTAGTGCGAAGAGAGGATAATCGATGGTCGCTGAGGGTAACAAACTGGATTCCAAGGGAAGGAAAGCGTAGCAGGGGGCGGCAGAAAGTTAGGTGGGCGGATGAGATTAAGAAGTTCGCAGGGGTCAAGTGGATGCAGCTAGCACAGAACCGGGTTAAGTGGAGAAATATGGGAGAGGCCTTCGCCCTGCAGTGGGTATAATCAGGCTGATGATGATGATGATGATGATGATGATGATGATGATGCATGCATGCATGCATGCATGCATGTACGTACGTACGTACGTACGTACGTACGTATGTATGTATGTATGTATGTATGTATGTATGTATGTATGTATGTATGTATGTATGTATGTATGTATGTATGTATGTATGTATGTATGTATGTATGTATGTATGTATGTATGTATGTATGTATGTATGTATGTATCCCGGCGTGACGGATACGTATCGACTGAGGCGTTTTGATAGAGGCGAAAATAAAAAATACTCTTGTGCTATGCGATGTCCCCTCGTATAGTTAGTCGATTTGGGACGCTAAACCCGAAAAAAAAATAGCAACAATGTGAATTTCACATTAACAATGCGTACTTCCAGAACTTGTCACTCCAGTGCGAACTGTAAGACATTTGCCAGGAAAGGACCAATACACCTGAATTTAGACCGCAATATCTGTCATAGGATCGTTACACTTTTGACGAACGATGGTGATTCGTCTTATTAATGGTTCTAAAGGCCACATATTGTTATAAAGACTTCGTTCTTGCGTGGTCTACGCTGCCGACGTGCAGCTAAAGCATCTACCTTGTTCTCTTTCATTTCGGTGCTGCGCTCACCACGAAGCGAGCGGGTGAGAGTGCGGAACAAGTGGACACCACTCGCCGCCACCGAAAGAGGTGGGGAGCGAACATTGAGGTGATCGCTACGCTAACAGCGGCGGAGAGCGTAAATCAAGGAGAAAAGCACCCATTACTTCAGAAGCGATTGCGAAGGCCGTAAGAAAGTGCGCGCTCTCCCCTCGAGACCTGGCCATGCCGCCACTTACCCTCACCGCCAATATACCCATCACTCGTCCACTCACACTCTACTTCCAGACGGCCCCGCCCGCGGGTAACCCACTCAGAACTAGGAAGAGAAACGACCGTGCAATACAATTTAAAGACACTGTGCGAAGGCGATCGATGCACAGAAGTAAAATGAACCATTAATATTCTTACGCAGAGTTGTCACATCATATTGTAGGATCACTTGTGCATTTTCGGCAGTCATAGTCATCTTCCTTCCTTAAGAAGTAGCGTGACTAAAGCAATTTCCGAACGCCAAAAATATTCCAATGCAAAACTCTCCCACATGCTTTATATGCTTTATATGGGCGACTGCAAGATGGGACACTAATAATGTTTCTTCAGCAAATGTGTATAGACGTTAGGATAATGTTTATGAGTTATAAAATGGTTTCTTGCTGGTATACTTTCCCCGAACTCAGGCAACGAAAACGAAGACCTTCAAGTAAATTTTCAATCGTGGAAGCAAAATATTGGTTATCTGTGCAACATGGTTGAAATAATCAGTACAAAGAGAACTTACTGAAAACGTTTATGGTTCATAGTCATTGCCATCAGCCTGATTACACTCTACACCCATTACATGGTAAATGCCTCTCCATATCTTTCCAATTTATAGTGCATGTTGTTTAACGCTCCAAAACGACATGGACGATATAAGGAATGCTATTGCTGAGGGCTGCTTCTTTCAACCATCTAGGATTATTAAACGTGCACTGACAACATTTCTTACTAGAAAACGCATCGTTTCTTAGGGATTTTGATCGATCGCAATCTAGCATGGAGCCCACATTGCACCCTATTGAAAAAAAAAAAAAAAAGCGAACATCCATCGCTTACTTAATCTGCTTTCGTGGCAGAAAATCATGGGGCTTGTCGGTACAGTCAATGCTGAAATTGTACAGAGCACTATTTTTATTATTCCTGCGGTGCAGTAAGTCAGTACTTTCAAATACATGCAAGACTTATTTGCGTGCCCTCCAAACAGTACAGGGTCAGGCCCTTCGTAGATGCCTGGGCCTCCCTCGGAGCGCATCAACGTTGGCAAGTATTGCACTGGTCAAAGACCCCCTGCTTTCGACCTATATTGCTCTAGACTCTTTGCAAATGCACATACGACGTATTTCAAGGGTTCCGCGGCATCAATTTGCGCAGAGGTCTCTGCAGAGACCACATTCTGCATTTGCAGAGATTATAGCAACGCACCAGTCTTCCATCTCAAGACAGTTCACTCCGGCAGCACGACCTCCGTCGCCACTGAGGTGTCTGCAGCTGCCATGTGTGCGCCTTGCTATTTCGGGGATATCGAAGAAATTAAATTTATCAGTGCCAGCCCTTCAGCAACTGCCACTCTTCATGCTACACAATGACTTTTTGGACCATATTCACGTCTATACGGATGGCTTGGTAACCCTTATTAGTTCTACATGCGCCGTCGTCGTTCCTGCGAGACAAGCAAACATTTACCATCTAATTTCGCATTAGTCTACGTCTACTGGAGCAGAACTGGCCGCAGTCGGTGCTGCTGTAAAGTATATCTCTGAACAAGCTCCTCAAAAATGGGCTTTGTTTCGTGGTTCCAAACCTGCCCTAAAATATCTTCAGTCAGTCTTGAGCCATGGTAACCATGAGAAACTTGCAGCGGAGGTTCGACATCTGCACCACCAGATATTACAAGAGGGTCACGAAATTATCTACCAAGCCCATAGTGGAATTGTTGGCAACAACTTAGCTGACAATGCTGCTTGACTGGCTCACGATACAAGCAACATTGTCGAGATACCATTGTCAAGAACTGACGCAGCACGGCACCTTCGACTGATCACCCGAAACGTGACTAGACAATCATGGTCTACGCCTGGAGGCTGGACGTCCCGCTCGCACCACTTTGACCAGTCACTTCAACTGCAGGTACCATTCGGCCTCCCCCGCTGTGATGCTACGGTGTTGTGTCGCTTGTGGCTAGGAGTGGAAGTTACAAACACCAATTCCCATCTCATTAGAATGGCAGACTCTCCAACGTGTGAGCAGTGCGGGAGTGTTGAAACGATTTTGCACATACTTTGTGACTGCCCTCAATTTGAATGTGAACATGCCTTCCTGGCGGCTACACTCCGCCGCTTAGACTGTCACCCTCTTACACAAGCTAAGATTCTGGTCCCTTTGACGACGTCTTCATCAGGAAGGAAAGTAGTAAAGGCAATCTTTAAGTTCTTAAAGGACTCGCGGTTGAGTTCAAGACTTTAAGTGTACGCTCTCTACCCCCTTTTACTATAGATCTCTGGACATCTGACAGACTCCTTCCCTTGGCGCTCTTTCTTTCCTTTTTCTCACTTCGTTCCCCTCCCCACGTGTAGGGCAGCCCACTGGGCATCGCCTGGTTAACCTCCCTGCCTTTCTATTCTGTTTTTTCGCTCTCTTTTTTTCTCTATATCGACACAGAACACAGGCTCCATGCATTTCACCTCTATTGAAACACGGCCGACACGGTAGATTGAACCCTAGCCCTTTGGATCAGCAAACTTGTGCGCTATCACTGAACTATCAGTCAGGCTGTGAGGAATGTGTTTATACCCTTCACTATAGGCGCGTGGTATTAACCATACAAAACATACACGCGTGGGCTTTAATAGTGTCCCTGAAGCTGACCATGAACACTCCCAATTTCTCTGGTCCAGTCATTCGGGCTTTCCGCCCCCGCCATATAGCTTAATTCATCCGTCGTTTTCTGTCTACGTGCTGAGTTCGCTTTTGAGTTCGCAGAAAGCACAACTTACGAATTATGATCACCTTCTTCAGCGAACGAAAGAACCGGAAGCGGGCATTAAAAGCCTGATGGGGGAGCTAAAAATGAAATTGACTTAATACCGCGTTCTAAACCTGGCATGGTGCAGAATGTAGGTAAATATGTGTGATGCGGGGACCACAGGATGGTAAGGTCTCGAATTAGTCTAGATTTGAAGAAGGGATTCTTAATATGTGCAGCCGCAAAAAAACACGGGACAAACACAGTGAAGACGATGGGACGAAGCGCCACTTCCATCTAGTTTACTAAACACACGCAACATACATATATAGGCTTTATCGTCACATGCACGGACACGTCACCTAAGATCAAATTTAACGTCATAACACACGCTCAAGAAGTTTCTTTTCCGCCGTGTACAGAGCAATTAATGTATCACATATGCACGAGCCGGCTTTCTTTTTGATAAAAAATGCTTCGATCGGTTCCCTAGCTGTCTTTTAGTTTTTAGTTTAGAACGTTTTTAGACCTGAAAATTTAGTTATTTGGTGATCGGTTGTGTTAGTGCTTTGCCGCACCTGCAAATAATCAACAACTTCCATTTGATTCCTCACATTCTAAGTTTGTGAAAAGAGGGATTGATTTGCTATGCATTGATTCCGTGCTCAGAAGGGAATGACCTCACAGAATACGGATAGTTTTAATCAGCAATTGGCTAGGCTCTTGGAAGCCGGGTTTCCTCGTTTGTTCGTGACAGCCGTGGCTGAAAGCCGTCTGCAAAATTAAAGAATGCTGCTGGTAGAGCTAGGCCAGACGTCCATCGTGAAGGGGTGAGACCAGTCGTGGTGCCGTATATACACAACGTGGCCCACAATTTGAAAAAGGTTGCTAATCGCAATGGAATACCGGTGTTTTTTTTTTTTTTTTTTTCAACACCGAGAAAGCTTGAAGGCCTATGCTCCCGTACAGAGGAAGAAAGCAAGGAACGAGGCTACAAGGAACGAGGCTGCGGAATAAAGCACAGGAGACGCTACGTGAAATGCACTGAAGGTGTGGTCTACGAGATCCCTCTTTCCTACGGCCACACCTACATAGGACAGACTGGCCGCTGTATCAATGAGCGAACGAGAGAGCGTGAACTAAAAGTGGAACAAATGAAGGAAGGCGCGCATTTGTCGAAGCACATTACAGAGTGCTCGTCCTGTGATCCTGAGCCATGTTATTCTGACGTGAGCCTTCTTGGTAAAAGTAGAAACAAGACAGCTGGACAACTGATCAAAGCATTTTTATATTAAAAATAAAGTCAGTTCTTGCGCATATGTGATACACCAGTTGCTCTATACATGGCGGAAAATAACTTTCTCGAGCGTGTGTTATCACGTTAAATTTGATCTTAGGTGACGTGTCCTTGCATGCAACGATAAAATATGTATGTTGCGTGTGTTCAATAAACTAGTTGGAAGTGGCGCTTCGTCCCGTCGTCTTCACTGTGTTTGTCGCGTGTTTTCCGCGCCTTTAAATATTAAGAATGTTCTGTAACTAACTCGCCCAGCAACAAGTTCTCTTAAATTTGAAGAGAGAACGGAACAGATTAGTAAAGAAAAGAATCGAAATCTGTGGTTGCATGCTTCCCGCATATGCTCTCGGCAATCCACTTCCAACCTCTTTGATTACTCGTGCAGCCCATGATAACGCATTGTTATCCTGGCGACGCTCCTACCGAGAACGGCATTGAAAGAGGGATATAAGTTTTTTAAACAGCGGAGGACTGACGAGCTAGGCCGCCCTGTTATGCCTAAAACGTTTGAATGCACAGCTTAGTCCGGACTGGCAGCAGTGCACCGATGCAGTGCATGTGGTTCGAGAGTATAGTTCGCATCCTCCGCATGCTTTCGGCAAAATGGTTTATATGAATGTAACAATTAGCAGCCGGCCTTTAGTCCTCTGCTGTGGCGAAGCAATTCACCACTGCGGCTTTAAAACATCTGACGCTGCGAAGAGTGCGAAGAATCTCTACCACTTGACACGTTACCATTGGGAACTGAACCTCGCAACGTTTAACGATAGAGCCTCATCCAGCGACGATAGCCTAGCAGTGCTCTTCGAGGAACCTAAAGTAAGTCATAGGGCTGATGAGGCTAGGAGGACAGGTGAAACATATACAGCGCTAAAGGGCGGACACGTACACACGTACAGTACTGCCGGAGTCGATATGGGCAGATGGGAACTACGTGTGGGATTCTTGATCAATAACGATATTGCTGGAAACATGTGTGCCTTCTATAACGTTAAAAACCAGGTTGTTATGGTAATTAAGCTAATAATAGGTATAAATGACGGTAGTAAAGAACGACGTACAAATACATTAGGTCAGGAAGCTTCCATGAATACGCAAGTTCGACAATGAGTGAAGTAGAAAATACAGCATGCTGCACCCATAGGGGACTTCAATGCAAACGCAGGTGAGAAGTAGGCTGGATAGCAGGCAGTGGGGGAGTATGCTATAGGCTCTAGAGTATCAGGGGGATTGTTTTGCATAGTTCGCAGAGAAAAATAATTTACAATTCATGAACACCGGGAGAAGCTGACATCAATGTTTAAGAGTCCGAATGGTGAGATAAAAACTGAAACAAACCTCATACTCGCATACCAGACACTTATCCTGGCATAGTACAGGATGTGGAGATGCTCGGCTAGGTGCGATGTAGTGACTATAAAAAAGTTGAAGTCTCAAATCAGCGTAGATTTGAAGAGGGAACGGAAGAAACTAGTGAAGAAGAAGCCGTTCAAAGAGTTAGCTGTAAGAGGGAAAGTAGAGGAATACGGGATGTCGCTGACAAACAAGTATTCGGCTTCAACCGAGGACCACGACCTGAGTGATCAAGCAAAAAAATGTATTCTCACAAAATCATTACGGAGCGCCTCGCCGCGGTAGCTGAGGGGTTAGGATGCTCTGCTACTGACCTGGGGGACCCGGTCTCGAACCCGGCGAAAAGGCATGTTTCGATGGAGGCGAAACGAAAGGTGCCGTATACCCGGTGATGCCAATGCACGTTAAAGAATCCCAGGTGGTCTAAGTTTTCTAGATCCCTCTAAGACGGTGTCCCGCACAGCCGATGTCACTTTGGAACAGTTAAATCACATAAACCATGAACAAAACATATCGTTACTGAGCGCGCAACACAAGTAGGTGGCAGTTTAATTTGGCAGGATTCTGGTAAGTTGTCGTCGAAGATGAAAGATCTGACGGAGAAATGCTAAATCTTGAAAACTTTGGCCCCAACAGTCAGAATTAGATTTGTCAAAGTTAATGATAAAGCGGAAGGTATATATATATATATATATATATATATATATATATATATATATATATATATATATATATATATATATATATATATATATATATATATATATATATATATATATATATATATATATATATATATGGGCATGAGGTAATTAAAGCAGCCTCGTTTACACAGTCAGGACGATAATGGGAGCGGGAGTTGTGCAGAATTATTTAGCATGCAGCCAGCAACGAAAGAGGGAGTAAAGAACGCAAGCCTCACAAGCAATGACAAAAAGAGAAAGTAGCTGGTTAGTACCAGGTCAGAGCAGTACTGTTCAAGGACAGTGGGGATATTTTCCTAGAAAAACTGAACACCCTATCATCACGGGTATAATATTTATCGCAAAACGACAGGACGACAGAAAGATAGGACAAATACAGTGACTCATGAAGGCGATTATACCGGAAGCTTAGAAAAATGCTGACATCATTTTAATCCATAAAAAACGGACGTCAATGGCTTAAGAAATTATTGACCGTCAAGCCTGCTGTCCTTATCTAAAGGGCATTTAGTGAAGCAGTCGGTAATAGAAGCAGCAACCCATCTTGGAATTTACTTAACCAAATGGCAAGACAGGCTACCGTAACTGAGCCTACTGAATAACAAACCACACCAACACGGTCAATCAGGTAATAGAAAAATGCACTGAATGCTACCAACCCATAACCTTCATAGACTGCGAGAAAGCATTGCATTCTGTCGACACCTTCGCAGGCATGCATGCGTAACGGAATCGGGAAGTATTACAACCGCATGTGAAAATACAGCAAGATTTTTATAAAAGCTGCACAGGCATCAAAGTTCCCTATTCACACAGCGATTAAATCCTGAAAAGGAAGATTATCAGGCAGGTAGACACGATCCCCAAGATGCTATTCACTGTATTTCAAGGGAGTATTCAAAGATCTTAATTGGAAGCAGTTGGGGATAGGAGTCGGTGAACAATACCCTAGCGGGCGCACTTAAGCAACTACGCGGCTTTGTGGCGACTCCCGCGTTACAAAATGAGACCCTGTTTTAAACGATGATTTGGACAACAACTCTGATTTGGAAAACCTTACTAGTATTATTTATTTTGTCTTTGCGTAGCACATAGAATGTCTTCATATAAGCTATACTGTTCCCAAAATGTGCGCCTGCGACTGCATTTCAATTCGACTGTATTTATCTAGCAACATGAAAAACACTTTTTCTTTAAATGTACGCTTTTTCTTCAAAGTGACACATTTTTCTTTGCAATTAGCCTTTGTACTGGACATTCAAATCCTCGATGCTATAGAAGATATTGTGGAAGCACCTTAACCTAACTTGTTGTTCGGAAAGTTTCCTATGCGTGCTACTGCACGTCTTTCCGCATTCTTTTCAACTTTTTTCAAGTAGCACGCAGTCTTAACATTCAGCTACGAGCGTTAAGCTTCAAAACCATTACTGCATGCTGGAGCTGGCTGCCTTCACTAAACTCAGCCTTTTGTTCAGGACCTAGCATGGGTTATTTTTGTGACTTCGTTTCTCCTTTGGCTTCCCCTGAGTTTTCATTAATGACAAACAATGCCTTAGCGAGCGAATTCCACACTGAACAGCTCTCCAAAATTTCTTCTTCAGTTCAAATCAGCTGTTTGTTTTTTTCCTTCCCCTGCTGTCATACCGCTATATCAGCGCATGCCTAGCTCGCCGTTTTAATATGCCCAACAACCAAGCTCGCTTAACTATAATTCCGGCGCTAGCCGACCACTCGCACGTTAATTAAGGGAAAAGTGCTTAGGTTATTTCGTGTCTCCTTTTTCGACAAAGAATGCGCACACACTTGCTCGCTCCGCTCTTGTGTAGCGAAGTCTCGGGACGGCGATAAAAGCCGTGAGTGCAGTCTTAACGCCGGCAACGTCGAGCGGCCACAGCGGGCAATCCTGGCGTCGTAACGTTGCTTTGCTGCGCAAAGCACTGCAGCCCGCTCACAAATGGGCGTGTAACGTGTCTCCGACAACACTCACAAAGCCGCTTGTTCTGTTCTCTGCTGGTCAGCGTCACAGCTATGGTAGTGGCGCGGCGGGCTATATACAGCCTAGTACAATGTAAGCATGTTAGCGATACAAAACAGCGCGTGCAACACACTGCGGACAACTTCACTGGGCTACAGAAGATTATTTCCACTGCTTAGGGCAGCTGAATGCCAACACTCGAGAATATTAACCGACTGCTATTACATTCACATTTCTCGTACCTGCAACGTAGGCGTAAAATGTACCTAACTCTAGTTAAGCAGCTTCACTTGCCCAACCAGCCTCAAAACGTGGCAACCGACAGCACTGCGGCAATCTGAAGCAGCAAGATATCCCAGGCATAATTGAGCACCTCCCTTACAGGCCCATTTCAGTATTCACAAGAGCACCAATATTACAAATTTTAATGCTATATCGAAGACACTCACGGAAGGACCTGAAATATTTTATGCACGTCGAGAGCGCAGATCACCGAATAAGCTTATACCAGCAAGGACGAATTGAGGGCCAACTGTATAATTCTGCCTTGTATCCGACGCTCGGAGGTGCAGTCGGTTTAAGCAGGTAAGCTCACTGGATTGCGAACACTTAGTGTTATGATATTCCCGGAGCGTCTACTGAACCCTTTTAAAATGTTTGCATTATGCAAGTGTTGCCGCAAGGATCTTTAATGTTTATTTGTTTATGGTAAAACCCGCCGGTGCGTGGCTTTACCACTTTGCTGCTGACGAGAGATGCTACTAGATGTATTTGTGTAGTTAGTAGCAAAGCGCAATCTATTATGCACAGTCGTTAGAGATTACCATGACTTACCTCGAAAGTTCTTCGTCAAATTTAAATTGAGCGCAGCCGAGACCGCCCGTGACTCGGTTCTTAGACGTCCTTAGACAACGTTGACATTCTTAGACGACTGTTTTTAGCATGCATGTTGCTACAGGTGCTGCCAAGGCGATCTGTGCTTTGAGAGCGCAAGTCAGCCCTATAAAGATAATAAATTCCACGCCCGTCTGCTCATTCGTTCTCCACAGATTGTCACCACCGCCGCTTGATATCTGGAGGAAATGTTAGGCCATCAACGAGCCATATTCAAAAAGATGGAGTTTGCTGCAGAGACGTTTTCTCTGGTTATGTGCAGCCCCTTCAACCTCCCATATTTCAAAGAGTGCCTCATGGTGTTTGGTATGTGGGCTTTAACTTTTCAAAGCGACTGGGCAGTAAGTAACCCCTTACGGGAAGGCTCCGGTAGTTCCGATCACGTGGTTTTCACGTGCGCCGACATCGGTGCCTTGCGTTTTGCCTCCATCTAAACGCGGTTGCCGCGGCCGGCATCGAACCCGCAACCTAAGAATCAGCAATCAAGTGCCTTTAACTGCTGAGCCATCACAGCGGGACGGACTACTTCATGAAGACGTGGGAGAATAACTAGTCCTCCTTGATTGCGGGGCGAAAATTCAATGCGCACAATGACTCAGGGCTTTTGAGGTATGTCTGCCTCGCAGTTCAAATACCTATCCCGACCTAGTATGAAAATCGTGAAGCTTCTTTGTGGACTTTGGCTTTTACTAGCATCACTTGAAAAGAAAACGGCCGTCATTTGCTCCTGCAGTCCAGGATTCAACTTTCAAACAAGTCTACCCCTCTCCAACGTCGACGAAAAGTGGCTCTTTGGTGTCTTTGACACCACAATGAATGAGGAAAACAAACCTATCCTGCTATGGGCGTCGTCGAAAAATACCTTTCAATGTGAGGTCAAATGAACCGAACAAAAGTTTAGGGAAAGCGTCAGTCTGCTAGCGAAATGAGCAACTCGCTCAATCCTTGATTGATTTCGTTTGACTTTGTGTACCTATCATTTATACCTTGTTCTACATTGCCACATTCAATCCGAGGTAGCCTTTAGCTATCACACTTCGATTTTTCAATGTATCTATTTTCCTTCCGCGCACTAGCTGAGCGGCAACCAATGGATGCTGCGGCGCTTGCCCGCTGGAGCTGGACCAAAAGCAAAAGAACCTCGTCTCCTATGGCAGTCACGAGATGAAGACAAAACGGGGCTTCTCAAGCAATCTCCATTCACAGGAGCTCCTCAGAAGGAAACGTTAACGTGCAGCCGCCTGCCGACGCTGTTACGAAGTGGATTAGAACGATGAGCCTTCAGCAGAGCAGTCCGATAATGGAGCGCCACATACCCTTAAAGCCACGACCCCTGTTCCGAAATACTGGGTTTATATAAACGTTTGTTCCTCCTCCTCCAATGAGTGTCTAGCCTCACTGCGTGGTGCAACAAGGGAGCAAATATAAGGATTCCTCTTCATCAGTCATGTTATGTACAGTGTAGGTACTGTAATACCATTCTACGACAACTAAAAGGACAGAAAGGTACCAGTGATCGTAGCATCGAATTTCAATGTGGACATTTTAAGCTCAGAAGAACAACGGATGGCATTATTCATGAAGCGTATTTTTCTGTAACAGTAAAGATGGCAGCTCTAGCGTTAACCACACGACAACGCACGTATCCGATGTCACGTATCATATTTGCCAAAAGTAACCAGGCTTGACGGTTTCCTTCTTGGCCTTGTAAAAGCGCCTTCACAGAACCTATCAAACCTTAAATCTCTTCATTAATAAGGACAGCATTCGTACCTATCTTTTAAACCAATTTAAAGGTGCCTTAAAAGCTTCATTACACGGCTGAAAAGCAGACTTCGCAGCCTGGTTACATTTGGCAAAGATCGCTAGGAGAATCACTCTATAGATTGCTAAATACGTCTCTTACATCACGTTTCACGGACCGTTAGAGTCAATTGTGGAACTCGGACGTGAAGACAACAGTCGCGAGAGTATGCACGATTAATAAGACGTACTTTTCAAAATTCATAAATTGCCCCGTTTTATTGATAGTGAGTTGTGTCGCGAGTATCTTGTCAAATGTTCTCTCACTTCACAGACAACCAGCGCGCTGGTTTTTGCGGATTTCTCTCCCTGTCTGTCCCTCTTTTTTTGCCATTCTTCTACGCCAGCCTTCAGGAAATGTCAAATAATATTGGCCGACAAAACAGGACAAATTTTTCCGTTGGTGTTATGGCTCTAAGACCAAAACTAGAATAAATATTTATGCAGTACACTTAGAGATTCAACTTATTATTTCTAATTCACCACTGTCGTTGCTCAGTGGTCAGGACGCTTGGTTACTGAAGTGGACTACTCTGGTTCGAACCCGACCGCCGGCGACAGCCTTTATATGGTGGCGAAACGCAAGGCGTCCCTGTGCAATGGGATGTCAGTGCACGCCAAAAGAATTACAGATGATCGGAATCATGGGGAACCCTAGACTACGGTGTCCCGCATAGCCTGAGTCGTTTTGTCACATTAAAGGGCTATCAATCAAACTCAGCCATTATGCCTAGTGACCAAGGCATATTGCTAGTTGTCCGACTGAATAGTTTTGAAAAATTTAGTCGTCACCGTAAAAATTTGGGGGACACAGCAGATCCGCCTTTAAGGGATGAAGCGACAGCGTTGAAGGCTTCCCTTCCCTTACTTCCCTTACAAGGCCTGCCTTACAAGTCATCATTCGTATAACCATTACTACTCTCTTAATAATTAATCCCTCTGTTTTGCATCTATTACCTCGCACATACTGAAACCAAAATAACTTCCTATTAACGGAAATTTGTAGTAAGGAATGCATGCGTTACATTTCGTTGTCATAAAATTATGGAGTGATTTGCTAATTTTTGTTGAGACAATGGTAAGGTTGCCCCGATAAAAAAAAAAAAAAAAAAAAAAAAAAAGTTCAGAGTTTTAATTTTACAAACAGTAATTTTCTTGTTTGTACTACTTCAATGACATTAGTATTGGCCCTTATTTGTGCTATGGGTTTGTAGTGTATGCGGCTTGTATTTCCTTTCATTTCACATATTTCTCTAAACTATGCTAGTCCGTTCGGATCGGTTTGTGATCCTATCAATTTAAACGTACTTTCCTGTGTCGCTTTCTTTACTGCATTTTGTAATTTATATTCGCTATAAAATTGCTAAAAGATGGTCCCGATAGAGTGTCCAACTTTGGGACCTGTTTAGAAAAGTGACATCTAGAAAACCGCTGTCCTAAATTGAATTTTTATTTCCTGAGCTATTAAAGGAGACGCCATTCATAACTTCGCGGGAGCGCATCCAGAAAGCATATTCTAGATCGTGCAATCGCAGCTTATTTTCCGAAACAAGAAGACTAAGCGTGGTGTGTTTTTGTAGAGGAAAGTAGTTTTCGAAATTGGATGAAAAATAGAGAAGGAAGGTCTTGCTGATTGTGAAAACACAGGCAATGACTGCTATTATATTATACAGTTCGGGCAAAGCCTAGTTTGAGCCGGTAGTGTCGCCAGGCATTGTTTTCCTCTCTTCCGCTAAATAAATGCACGATCACTGTGAAATTCAGATAAAATATTATACAGCCTCCTATGGAGGGTAATGAGCAATTCATACAAGTGAAATTTACTTGCGTCTCAAAAGAAAAGACTGTGGTCGACATTGCGAATGAGGGGCAGGTTGGAAGGGCCGCAGCAAGCACAGTGAGCTTTAGGGATGTTTTATTGCTGCGATTTTTCCATTCTCTGTGGGATGTACAGTCTAGGCCAAAAGTCTTGAAGACAAAGGATTTCGGGCCAGCCGCACGCCACAATTAAAGATCGAAGAACCCTGAAATTCTAGGATGCGGTTTTTTACGTCAATAAGAAGCCGCCTTTTAGTATTTAGCAGCCAGTTGCTCTTTTATGGCGCCATCACAGCTTCATTTAGCAACAGAGAGGAAAATCCTTTGGCTTCAAGACTTTTTGTCCAAGCCCTGCCTAGACATAGGCTTGATTTTCTCTAAAGCGGTTTTCACTGCATATGTGGTGCGTCAGTGGTGAAGCATGCAACACGGGAGTGGCATAGTTCAAAGCGAAGATAGTTGATATTTCCGCATGACTATTCTTGTGCAATCTCAAGAACTAATGTCGCTGTATATACAGCGAAACCTGTATGTATTTACCTTATCTTAGGCTTATCTTACCTGTCTATCTTATCTTTATCTTAGGCTGCCGCAGACGCCCTGTCAGGTTGGCCTTCTCTAAGGTGACTGCATGCTTGGACGTCTCGTGTGCCCGTTATGGAGTGTCGTAGGCCCGAGTGGAAGGCCCACAGTCCACATTCTGGTTGGTAATCTTACGGGCCAGTTTATCCGCCTACCCGGTTGGGCATCTGCTCTTGCTGAATATAAACAACCTAAGACATACGTTTAGCTTAGCTGGTCTTTTTAGCAGCGGTCATGAAAACGAGGACTCTAGGGAACAAAAGCGATCAATGTGGGGAATGCAAATAATTTGTAGTGAGAGCATCCTATAAAAAAAAAAAAAAAAGAAGAGTACAGTCGGATAAAACGTATATCTTTGGAAGCTTGGTGGCTGCAGCCAGGGCGTTACGGCATATTATTACACTACGGACGGAGCAATCATTTTGACTAAAATGTAAAGTGTTCAGCAATACATTCCGGCGTTCGTGGGATGTCAACACGGATAGCTGTGAACTCTCACCTGAACCAATCCTCAGCAATGGAAACAGAACTGGATCAAAGCCGAAGGAACATCACGGATTCTCCGGGCGTCTGATTATTCGTCTTCCCGGTACACGTTCGAGGCTGACACGGTTGTCGTCTTGATGTGTGGAACTCACCTGTTACCACTCTGAAAGGGGGAGGGGGGGGGGGGGGGGGGGGTAACAGCAAGGTAATGTCTGCTAAAAATTGGTTTGCAGCTAAGGAGATTGTGAGAATATCGTCTCTAGCCCGTGGCTCAGCAGCCCATGCAGTTTCGAGCTGCGTTTATTGACTCCACGGAGAAACTGAGCTATGGACTACAGTGCGGTTCATAAATATGAGGACGGTTAGGCTCCAGTAAGGTAGAAAGTTGGGCGAGTTCGTAATTAGACATGATTGAAAAAATGTACTGCGCTAAAAAAGACGACGATTAAACACTTAAAGAACTGGACAAGCGCATGCTCCATTTTAAGTTGACGAAAAACCATACTTGTTAATCGCCTCATCCGCTTATTAATTAACCACATTATTTCATCATTTCTCGATCTTTAATTCGCTGCAATCCTCCTTATACTAACTTAACCCAGCATAATTCATCATATTAAACCGTAATCTAGTATATTCCATCTTAATCCAACTTAATTTACTCTAATCAAACTTAATCTATAATAGCTAACTAAATATAATATATATTGCCTTAAACCAACTTCATCCACCATAAATGCCTTATTGACCCTGATACTACTCAATATATTACAGTCCGCATTAACTCAACTGCTTTCGGAACATTTTGCATTATTCTCATCATAATATATGCCTTAATTCCACTTAATCCAGTAAAATTCAGCCTAACCCATTATATAGTCCGC
This sequence comes from Amblyomma maculatum, assembly GCF_055883805.1. Lineage (NCBI taxonomy): Eukaryota > Metazoa > Arthropoda > Arachnida > Ixodida > Ixodidae > Amblyomma > Amblyomma maculatum. The sequence goes on from NC_139344.1 coordinate 212,904,045, forward strand.
TTTAATTTACTATATTTCACCGTACCACAACTTAATACATCATAATCCACCTGAATATATAATACACTCTAATCTAGTGTAAATATCCTTCAATCCAGTGCAATACAATCTAATGCCTATTAAACTTACCCAAACAACCACCTCACTCAATCACCCAACGCAATGACTGATCACTTTCAATATAATTTCCCATCTTTTTACTTTTAATTGATTCGGCTCTAAAATATTTTTATCATCAATTATTAATCAATTCAATCAGTTATGACTTCAGTATTGACCCCCCATCACACTTACCATCATTGGCTGGCTCGAACTTATCGATTACAAAGGCCGACAACTCCCGACTATTTCCCTGTCACGTTCCGAACACTTCTAACAACCGTCGGCAAAACAGGGAGCCAAAACTAGGGTACGGTGAAAGCTTTTTGACCGAACGAGATTTACACGTTATCATGTAAAGCATTGATTCGCCCCCGCGGTTGCCTTTAATGCATTCGTCATGGGGCGTTTCGCCATCTAAATGAAGCTGTTCTTTTTTTTTTTTTTTTTTTTTTTTTTTTTTTTTGCACCGTGCATGCCTTTTATGCGTTTAGAGGTATATCCAGTCACACTGTAGTAACCGGTGGACGAAAACGTCGCGTCGGCTGGGGGCGCGGGAGGTCGAGGACTCACTTATAAAAACAGCAAAATGTGGAACGTTCTGAGTTCAGTGATGACGACGTTGCCTAGATATTAGGCCTATTTTGGGATCATCCAACAAAATATATGCGCCGCTAGCAGACATCAAGGAGGCAAACCTGCTTTAAGACTTGGGAGGAGGAGGGCGCCTCTAAGACAATTCCCGTGTATATATATTAGCGGCGAAGTAGGTAGGGCTGGCATGAAATTCCGCCAAACCAAGCTAATCTGACCCGCAGCAGCTCCGCGACTTAAACCGCCCATGGGTTTATCGGTCAAAACGGCATTAACTACACAATGACAACAGGAGAGATGATTAAGTAGGAAAGGTGGGCAGGTGAACTCGAAGTATACGGTTTGCTGCTCTGGGTGTAAAGAACAGGGGATATACATGGAAAGGAGAAAAAATAGGTGAGAGGAGAATAAATATAAAGTTACCTAAATATTCTATGCGATAAATATTCCGCTTCTAATTTTGGGACGCAAACGGCGAGATGCAAAATCTCACTGCCCATTTCGCTGTTGCAAATAGACGTATAAGCATGAAGTGAATTGGTGGAAAGGCGCACCGCGCTCAAGGGCGTCTCATTTCTGCTTCGGCATGTGTCTCCTCTGGCGGCGCGTTCGAAGTGTCCACCGGAAAATGAGATAGTTTGACGCCTTTTCAGTTTTGTGAAAATTATTTTACGTTCCCTTTAGGTGTTTAAGGCCCACTTTCAGTGTTTACGAAATAGTGACGTAGCTTTGCCCCTTTCTTTTTGTGTCACGAAACTAACGCGTAGGTGACACTTGTTGACACGTGCGCTGCTCCAGCGACAACGCATCATGTAGGAACCAGGAGGCGACCCAAGTTCGTTTAGATTCGCCTTCGTGCTCTCAAACCGGTTCGCCTCTGAGTTCTTCTCAGGTTTTGCACTGTACTCTTCCCGGAGGCGCGCCGACAACGGGCAGGAAAATCATTTGATGCCTAATAAGTGCATTATGAGTTGCTAGCCTGATATCTGTCATGGGATTAGGTTGTGAGAAAGATACTTAATGTGCATTACATTACGATACAACGCTACGAGATACAGAAGCGCCGAATCGCTCAGCCTTTTCTTGCTATTTGTTTTGCTATTCTCGATAACACGGAACTGTAGCCAAATCAGCAAAGACGTTCTAATGCGCGATGGTTTCCGATTGCCGATAGGCACGACAAAGCAAAAAAAAAAAAAAAACCGACTGGACAGAACCACAATTTCAACAAGAGCACAGAAGCCATGAACCCTGCCCACCATGAAAGAATGCCTTTTTTGCCATGATTAATATATAGGCACGGGTGCCAGCCAGTCATTCATAAACGCTTGCAAGGCAACTGCTCATGCTAAAAAAAGAAGCGTGCATAAACTAAATTTGTGAAGAAAACACTTCGTTAGTACTACCGTAAACGAGCTAGGACGCGCGTTGCGCGTGTTTTCCCGCGACGCTAGCCTCGCCATACCCCGGGTATTACAGCAACTGATTTCAAAAATATAGAAAAGTAGAACGCTCGAAATAGTCAAGGAATGCATAGCAAGAAAGTTTGGGAAACTTTTGAGAAAGGGCCTTTCAACGCAGCCTTTTTTTACCTATATAAATTTTGGGCAAATTCTCAGATAGAGCCTTTCAACGCAATATTTTTTTTGCGTATGTTGTATAACTTCACTGACCGTGACAGCCATAACGGGCGTAGACTTTTTTTTGCAGTTTATTTTAAAAAACGCAGCCAGTTTGTTTTCTATGGCAGCCTTGGGTGCTCATTGTGAGAGCAGGGCAAGCCTGAGACACAAAAATCTGCAACGCATCGAAAACCTAGACCGTTTCTTTCTATCAATCTACTCGTAAAAGTATATCACACTACTTTACGGTTGGTTCACAATGACTTCAGAAAACGTATAGACCCTTAGTTTTTGTCGCAATTTTAACTGTTCGGCGTGCGCAGGAAAGGCTAAAAGCAAATGTTTGCTGAACGCCGGAAACTAAGCACCTTCCCATGAATACGCCATATGCATAAAGCACCTTCACCTAACAATGTCCCACATATGTGTCAATTAAAACTGGCATCCCAGAGAGCCTGGCTTCCATACTCTGCGTTACAGTGCACAAACATTAGTGCAAAAATAATTCTCACTTCTGGGCTTCATAAAATCAGCCAACCAGTTTTTCATTCATTTAATCATTTATACATCCTTCACATCATACCCTACTGATGCCCTGAGACAATAAATATCGATTAAAAAATAATAATACTACATTCAAAGCCAGCTTAAACAAAAATAATATATATTTTTTTTTTATTTTCCGAGTTGTGTAGTTAGTGTAAACTCGAAGTTCGAAGCCCTTAACAAGGCGCGATGCCATGTCAGGTTTTACAGTGAAGAAGAATTCATTATCTAAATCCCTGCAGCACGAGCAAATCATTCGCGTAACTCCGCATAAAATGGAGAGTGAGGTCATTAGACGTGCAGGACGCTGGGTGGAAACGCGGCGTCCGCTGATGCAGTGTTGCAGTGACTACGGCGCAGAATCAACTCTTCGTGCTTCTGTGCCGCGTCATGCACTTTCATTTGCTCCGTCGCTCTCAAACATAACGATCACGCAATTGGCGATGACGATCATTTTCCTTGCACCAAACGGAGAAGCAGAATAATGTGACCCAGTTCTTTTTCTTTCTTTTTTTTCTGAAATCAGCCGGGAGCAGAAACGCAGTCAGATGTTACTGTAAAGGCAAGCATATGCATCTGCCTTTCCTTTGGAAATGCAGTTATAACGAAATGTACACCGCAACGCTTAGAAAACCTGCGCTCAAGCTTGAGCCTGTCCGCTTGCACCGTTTCGAGTGGGAATTGCTTTATTCCTTTTCCAGCTATACTCTATGCTCGACTTTGCCTCGCCGTGGTGGTGCAGTAGTTACGGCGCTCGACTATTCTGCACAAGGGTGCGGAATCGAATCGCGGCCGCGGTGGCCGCTTTCCGATGGAGGCGAAAAGCTGGGTGCCTTTGTACTGTGCGTTGTCTGTGTTCACGTTGAAGAACCCCAGAGGGTCAGAATTTCCGGAGCCCTCCACTACGACGTCTTTCATTGCATGAGTCGCTTTGGGATGTTCAACCCCATAAGCCAAAACCAAACCTTTATGCTCGACTGCATAGGATATGAAGGGATAAGAGGAACACGTGAACCCAGACGATGACGATAAAGAAAGGCTTCTCTGCTCCGTCACCGAAGAAGCGAGGATGCTCCTCTGCTACAATGACATTTGAAGTGTTTAGTTTGGCTAGTTATGATACTGACTTCCTAAATTCGTTATCTTTGATTAAATGAGACAAAGATCGAAAACACCAGGGCAGCGGTTGTCCTGTCATTTTGTGTCTGCGTCTACCGTATCGGCCCAGATAAATAACTAGTATACGAGCGCGAAAGTGGGGCGTAGAATGACTTCTAGATCCCACCCATTCTATTCAGTTCACTCTCCTGAAGGAAAAACATCACCGAAGAAAGCTGTCGCATCAGCGCTTGTGACAGATTTCTGCTATTCGCATGTTCTCGTTTGTGTTTGTGAAGTGCCGCCGTGCCTTTGAATGCATGCATTGGGTGTTCTGATCGTTTCTCCGCTTACTTGACATAATAATCATTATTAGGCATAGTTCTTTGCAAATAATGACTGCATTAATGCTGCGCAAATAATGTTTTCGGAGCGAAACTAGGTAAAATATAGAGTTTCACATCACATATAATGCTTAAATCTTGATACTGACCAAATTATTAGCATAAATATTTTGTACATGGTACATGATGTACAGTTGCTCCTAATTAGATTTAAAACATATCACACAACGGCATGGATAGAGCTCCCGTTAGCGCGGATAATAAATTTTGCTTTTCTGTTTAAGATAATACTTCGGCGCATTTGCTAATAATATAGAAAAAAAATTAGACGTCATGTTTGTATGACACGGTAAGGTAAAACAGGCAGTTTAAATTTGGAGCTGCAGTGAGTGCAGCACGAAATCAGCGCCCGTCGCCTGTCCACCGAGTCTGCCGCGTGTGTAATTAGCTCAGTTTCGGTTTCATGCGGAAAAATTGCGCCTGATTTCCTCGCGCATAGCAGTTTTAAAAAACACGGGTTTCTTCATTACCTTTAAAAACCTGATATGGCATCGTCTTGTCCATGGCTTCGAGGTTCTAATCGGCAATAACCTCCAAACTTTGGTAATTAAAGGGTTAGTTAGTGGATTTTAGGTTATTGAATACATTTCTAGAAACTGTTTTAGTTACGTCCTCAGCGGCTAAGTGTATCTTTCTGAATTTCATTTTTTTTTTTTTTCACGCACTTTCCATAACATATGCAGGAATATTTCGAAGTGTTTGTTGAAACACCGGGTATCGTCGCGTGGAGGCGCTCGCATGGACACGCACCCCCAACGCGGACGTGCGCACGCGAGCGCAGAAAGAAAATCAATGGAATACCCGAAAGCCGCACGGCAGGGCAAGCAGTTAGCACTGCGCGTGCTATTTGTTTTCACCTTTTTGCAGCAATTGGAGCCCCCTCGCAACCGGAAAGCGACCCGAGCGCGCATCATTCGGAACACTCCCGCGCACGTCATTTCTTCTCATACTGTCGCTAAATGCGTTCGCGGTGGCAAGCTCCAGTGATTGTCATTCACCGGGAAAAGGACAGGAAGTAATAAATGGCGCGCATCATCTAGAGTGCGTCCGAGCCAGATTTGTGCCACCCACACCAGCTGTTGTCGGGGAGCCCGGCCCTGCTGACCGTGCCACTTGGCAGATTGCGGAGCCCTGCCGCGAGATTCGTGTGTTCGCAGCCGGGCTGGCACGTCGAATTCGAACTCTCATCGGTGTCGAATTGTCCCGTAGCCGCCGTCCGGGCCGGCGGCAGTATTTCGGGAAGGGGCGCGGCGAAGGCTAATTATAGGCGAGCAGTGGGCCGAGCGTGGTACTCTTGCTGTTTCGATTTACCTGCGCTCGAGGGATGCGCTGAAAGGGCGAGGGGACGCCACTCGTTGGTGTCCTACTTAACGTTTGTTCACCCCGGGGCCGGGAGGGGCCCTCCGCGCCAGTGTCGCTCGGGGCCCGTGACGCAGCCGTGACGTAGCCCGCCCCCGGTACCTGCCCCTCTCACACCTCTTCTCCTCCTTGCTCACACGCCTTGCGCTGCGGACCCGACTCGAGTCGGCCGCGTTGTCTGACGCCTCTCCGCGCATACACCTGCCCTTTAGGGGTGCCTCGGTCGTCCAACTTTCGCTCCCCCTTGCTGCATCCCCAACTTCGCGTCTCCTCTGCCGGTTTCTGTTTGGCCTTCTTTTTGTTTTTCTTCCTCGCTCTCACGCTGTGCTTATCTCTGCAATCGTTTTAAATTTAATTTGACCGCCCTCTCTCTCTTGGTAGGCGCTCGTAATTAGCGGGGTTTATGGCGGCAGGGATATGGGGTGACTTCCGGCAGAAGGCGAGCGAAATCTATTACGCCAAATAGCTTTCTCACCGCTGCTTTTTCTTTTTTTTTTTTTGCCCTAATATTTTCTTGGTCTCTACGTTGTTGCTTTTTTTTCTGTTTTGTAGATAATGGCCGGCGATGGTTTTCATGCGCGTGAAGAACTGCCGGCGGGCGTCGTTTCAGACGTCTGGTGTATGGAAGAAAAGAACAAAAATACAAGAGAAGCTACAAGTCCGGTGGAAGAAATTAACGTGGTCTGATAAAAACTGTAAATAATTAGGAAGGGCCGTCCAACTTCACTGAACATACAATGTTGTGTTACTGCCGGGCCGATTGTTATCGGAAGCGCGTTGAAGTTAGCGGCGTGGATTTCCAACCAATTCAGTTTTAATTCAGGAACTTTGTGGAGAAAATAGGATCGCGCTTGGAGATTAAAACGCAGAAGCTAAAAATATATAAAATAATTGGGACCGAGAGAGAGTCAGGGGAGAAAGCGGAGGATGCTAGCTCGGGGGCGGTCATTCACCTCCCCTTTTCCGTGACCTGGCACGGGACGACACTGAACGGGGTATGCCAGGAGCGTCCTCTCTTCCTTCTCCCCTCATCTTTTCTACGTTGTCTCTGTGTCTTTGTTTTTTCCTTCTTTTTTAACTTGCGTATTTCGTTCCCCTGCGCGCCCTCGGCTGGCTCTTGGCCCCGGTGGCGTGCCTCTCCGGAGGCTTAATGAAGCCCGTAATCACGGAACGCATAGCCGCGCGGTGAGCGTGTCCCCTTGTCGATCTAATTTTAAAGTAACCCCGCTCGCGCGTGTGCCGAGGGCCTCAGCGCATGAGCTGGCTGCTCTTGTGGCAAGTGTTCGTTCAAGCCGCTCAGCGCTTGCCACAACATCGACCCGGGGTGGGGGCGACGCCGGCACTGTGCTAATCCCTAATGAGCGGCTGGCCTGATTAAAATTAGGCTTAGAGGACTGCGGAGGCCAGCGCGCCTCGAGTCCCTTGCACTGCTGTATAGCTCTTCGTTGGGCCGTTCTACAGTAGAGCTCTTTCGGTTAGCCAGGGTTGTTTCGACGCGAAACGCGCTTCACACTGCCGACGACGCACCGGATGCCCGCGCGACTTGTTACAGCGGCGGTGCTGATTTCGCTGCTGAGCCACTCTGCTTACCCGAGTACTCGCGAGGTGTGACTGCAAGGCCGAGAGGCGACACTTTCTCAGTAGACTTGCATGCGAGCTCGGAAATCATTGTGACGAGCCTTTTCTGAGTATTTCTTTTTTCTTTCCTGTGCTCAGCTGAATAATACAACGGCGGGTTTTATTTTGGCCTTCTATACGGCAATGGCCTCAAAGCTTAACAGCAGTGTTTACTATAATAAATAGACATATATTGTGCACGGCTGGGAAAATGAGACCTAAGCTGCAGTGTTTATGTACTGAAAAATGTACTCGATATTTTTATATGCGAATCCACGCTCGCACAGCCCCCAGAGGATACAAAAACAGAAGTAAAGTGGCGTTTTTTTTTTTGGTGGGTAGCAAATGACTTTTTTCAGGAGCCAACAGATGAAGCAGTGATGGAGCATGCCGTCGAGGTAGCGAGAATAGAGTAATAAGGTTTCAATAAGAAAGGGTGCTATAGGTAAGGAGACATGACCTCTCCAGAACTATTCACCACTTGCTCAAACGGAGTATTCACGGAGCTAGATAGAGAACAATTAGCGATAAGAGTTGATGAAAAATAACAATAATCTGAGATTAGCTAATGTATTGCCTTGCAGTAGCTCAGGTGACGAAATGCAAATGATGATTAATTGCATAGAGGGACAAGGCAAAACTGTAGAACTAGCAAGTAATATGCAGATGACTTTAGTAACAATAAGCAGCCTGGGAAAAAAGTTTGCGATAGGCAGCGAGGCGCTGAAAGAGATAAGGGAATGTTTATACCTTGGACAAGTAGTAGCCGCTGAATGCGGGCCACGAAAGAAGCTCTTATATTTATGATTGTGTTGGAGTTTAAGGCTGTAAATAAATACGACAACCTTCGTCTAATGTATGAGCTGAAAGACCAGAGGGCAAAACGTAGTAGGTCTTATTGGCGTAAAAAGTCGGATGCAACTTTATTGTGCGCTGAGGCGCTACTCACATTCAAGGCTGCCATCTTTAAATTCTCCGTGACGAAAAATCAGCCCGTCGTTACATTTTTTTTTTCTCTTTTACCTGAAAAAAAAAGGCCAATCACGGGGCTTAAGTGCAGAATGTCGGTGCATATAGCTTAGCCGATTTTTCACTGCTGTGATTGGCCAGCGGAGTAATACAGGAGGGCATGTACTACTTACGAATGTTATCAACAGCGTTTGTTTACTTTTTTTTTTTTTTTAGGTTGTATGCTGTACTACAAAAGCAGCGCAGGAGTGCATTAACCAAGTCACAACTTTGACCACGTCTGTACCTTAATTCTTCCTTCTTCCATGCTCTTTCATGTTGCATTTAGATGTCAGTGCGCTCCAATTAGAAGCTGCCAAGCTTTTGATCAAGTTCTATTTTACCCTACTGAGCCTTCTCTCTGCTGATAGCTCTTCTCTTGAACGTCTCTTCTCGAACCGCTTATCTCTCCTCGAGCTTTCCGGCTTGCCTTGGCCGGTCTTGAGGGGAAACTACTGTTTGGTTTCCTCAGATGCTGTCCTTATGAGTATTTTCTTGTTGGTATGAGAGTGTACATATGCCTGTTGACGCTTGTATGTACGATCCTGACGACGACAGTGTTCACAAAATTATCCGCGAAGTACTTTCGCTTACTCCGCGCCTTTAGCACGTCTAAAAACGGTTCCTGTCGACCTATAAGAAAAAGAAAGTTTGAATGCTGTTCTGGCCAGCCCTTGCCACAGCGGCATTTCAAAAGGGCGGAAACGGGGGACCCGGCGACGGAAGAGTCAGGAAGGCAGGGGACGAGGTCGGAAACGCTGCCACGCCAAGCGAGCTCGCATCCGAGCGCGACTTGGCAGACGAGCAGGAAGTAGCAGCGCGCGGAGCGGCTCTCCTGACCCTCCTGCTGGCAAGTAGTGGACGCGGCAGCCGAGGCGTTGCGCAATGCGAAGTTTTCTTTGAAACCTGCACAACCGTCCTTGCGGGCGCTGTGCTTAGAACCCGGAGAGTGAAAAAGTAACAAATGTTTACTCCAGACCCCATCGCTGTCTGTCTGTCTCGTTGCGCTCCCCTTTTGTATGCTTTCGCTGTGCTCAGGTACAAGGACACTACTGTGCTGCACGATGAAATAAACGAAAGAAAAGCCAAGGCAAGTCATGGGGAAAGCGGGCAGTTGGCAGAAAGATGTGAGCGGCAGAAAGGCAAATAAGAAGAAAAAAAAAATGAGCGAGAATGTATGTTGTATGGCTAACTCGAAGCAACGTGGTGTAGTTACTGATGTTTATCAGAGTGGAGCCATTGTTGAAATTTTGCAAGCCTCCACGTTGTCTTCTCGTCAGTGTAGCGTGAGACATTTAAAACTGCTATAGGGCCCGTATCTCTCAGAGCTAAGAGCACCCATCATCCCCACCCTTCAGAGCTTGTGTGTGGTAGGGGTACCAAAGAGCCCCGCTACACCGCCTAGCGGCAAATGCGTTGGTCTCTGTATTTTTCGGAAATATTGTGAGTACTATAGTTAACGGTCTGCAACGGAGTCGGCTGTAATTCGAAGTGACTACAGCCGTGGCCCCCGCTATTATCACCTACCACACGACTTAAAATTCTAAAGAGTTTCTTCTTGTTTCTTTCCAAAGAGTTGTGTGTTTCAGGATTTTCAATGTATTCATGCTTCGTTAGTATGAGCTATTTAGACAATGAATGTAGTGCAATTGTACCAAGCCCTTTAGGGCCCCTGTATTTTTATGGCATAATTATGGACAACAGAGAGAGCCCCTACCCCAAAATTACGAGGTACTTTAGCGACTAAAGTAGTGAAAGCGAAAGCCTGAGTGCAGCATTCTGCTACGCAACTGGTACTGATTAGGGATTAGGTAATTAATCATGCAATAATTAACTAGCAATCAGGTGAGTGATTATTTAATTATTTATTGATTTGTTAACGCTGAACTACTTCATTATGCATCAATTAGTACTAATTATTTATTAGTACTAATTAAATACTTAGTAACTGAACATTATTTGACATATGGCCATATAAGGCACGCATACGTGCATACTCTGGTGGTGCTTTGTGATTGGTCGAGACCTCTATGACGTCATCCCGCCTCGGCCAATCAGAGCCACCGCAAAAGCTGGACACATATTGCCCACGACAGCATGCGCCATTAAAAGATTTCGCCTTAAAACTCCTTTCGTGTATTTTGCTCGCAGGACATTTGAAAAAAGCACCACGACATCTCACGAGCGGCCGTTATGAAAGTTTTTTTTTTTTTTTTCTGCCTTCTCACACTTTGTAGTTGCGGTTCACCTCGTAAACACACCTTTCTATTAGCTGTGCTGTATTGCATGAATGTCGATGAATAAAATTTTTTCAGCAGTTTCTGCTACTTTCGATGCCACCCTTAGCGTTTGTCGACCATCTGGATGCAGATATCGCGGCAGCGTTTGGAGAGCTATGAACAGCCTGAGCCGGAGAGACGCCGTCGCGCTTCTGATGGTCCCCCTGGCATTACACTAATCACGCAGTAATTCTTTAGGCAGTTCGCACTTGTTTCCACAGTTAGCATTATTAAGTAAAACTTCGCTCAGATGGACATGTGTTTATTTCTTCTTTACTAAGGTGACCTCTGTCTACCAGCATAGAAAGACAACATTGCAAATGTGGAGGGGACTTCCTGCTGTTATTGCACGTCTAAAAAGTCGGTTTTAAATTTGAAATTCGATTCAGTCTATTTGCCACATTTCGCAAGATGTATACGGGGGAGACGTCGATAAAGCTGCACCAGAATTGGTTCACGGCTCATAGTTTTTGATAGATTTGTTTGACGACATCACACACATCCCTGTGGTTCAAGCACAATGACAGGAAATACCGTGGAATTAGAAATATTTTACCAAACTCTTTACAAAATCGTGTCAGGGTATCATACGTGGTACACCAAAATCACAGTGGTTTCGAGTAAATTAGAACCCTAAAATATCTCACTGTTAGAGCTTCGAATGCTCCTATAATTTCAAATGCTGACAATTCTCCACGAAAAAGCTGAAAGACCAGCCATCCTTGCCCTCTTTTCGACGTCCTTCTACACGGGAAGAACGCGTAGACCATCCGCGGGTGAGGATGAAGTCTGGGAGAGGACAACGCGCTCGTGTGTCCTCGATTTTCGAAGATAGGGCGTTCGTAAATGCCGCGCGAAGCCGCAAAATGCTACACACTGCACAAGCAACAGGATGTCGGTGCATGTAGCTGAATACGCGACATAGCTCCAACGCTGCATGATTCTTTGCACATGTTGATGACTTATCCCTCAGTTCTGTTAAAACAACATTATTAGTCTGGGCTTGGGAAATAAAATCACATTTGTGTTGATTTAAACACATTGCTTCGGCTAAATACACCAAATTACTGAAACGCACCTCCAGTCCTTTGTGGAGGTTTCGAGCATCCAGAACGCATTTCATTTTTATTCATTCGATACGCTCAGAACCAGAAAACTTTGCTGTTCCTTAAACTGCATAGCAGTAGCTGTCATAAGACTAAAAGCTCGCACTACAGAGAAACAAATGAACATGGTTGGGAAGCTATTATTTAATTTAACCTGTTCTGCTGTTTATTTCCGCTAGGGTTAGTGTCCTTGCTACGGGCTACCAATACTTTGAGCTTATAGAAAACAAAAACATGAACAGATTCGCATGCGTGCCAAATCCTCCGGCCTGTCGTGTAAGGAATAAAATAAAGCTTTGTTTTCAGCACCTTTCTTTCTTTAGGTGATAAAATATATTTCTACGAAAATATACTTTTACGGTGTAACATAAAGGCAAATAGTTTGAAAGTAATTGATGTATTGATTATCATGACTGAAGCGAAATATTTGCTTTTGTGTTTGTGTGTGTGTCGGGGGAGGGGGGGGGGGGCTAGGGTGGAAAAAAAAATTTAAGAGGGGGAAATAGATGAGTGGTGGAAAACTAGCGAGAAAGAACGACCACGAAAGTTGAGGGAGATACACTGGTTCGATCTTCTGAGCCGTCCTGTCGTCCACAAGCTATTTTCTTTCAATATTGAGCCGAAGGGTCCAAATATGGGTTATTCTGATATGAGAAACACTTCTTTAGACGGCTAACTTCTGCACATATGTCAAAACTCTGGGGACGCATCAGATCAGTATGGGAGCTGAAAACTTTTATTGGGATATTGCACGCTCATATATCGTACGAGAGGATGCACACCGCTACAATAATTGAAGCGCAGTAATCATTACCTCTGTTCTTGCTGTTTATGTCGCTAACCATGGTAGCAAAAGCATGGTTTCTTCCTTTTTCGACAACTGTCTGTGAATTCTTATTGCAGCTTATTGCATGGGTTCTATATTTAGTATTATAGGAAACGGGCAAGCCATATGATGCATATCATTTTATTTGAGTTGTCGCTGTTTGTGTGAAAAGCATATCTTGCACTCTTCAAGCTGGTATTGCAAATAAAAAACTATAAATGATTTATGCACACTCCATACCTTCTGATTTCATTGAAATTGATAGCGTAACTAATCAAAGTGCTAAGCAGAAGTTAACTTCAACAGAAAGCATTTTAGCTCCCATTAATTAATAGCTACCAGGGTACTGATATGTCTCCTTGCGTTTTGAAAATATCACTTCAGATGCCTCGAATGATTGCAGCAGCCACGTGTGTGCTTCACCGTCCAGTCTAAGCGGAACTTTGTCACTGCATCACAAATGAGATCACGTGGGAAGGGCTGAAAGCATTGTGGATACCCCTCTCGGAAATGGTTATAATATAGGGCGAATTGTTTTAATAGGTGCCATGCTCAGTGAAGGAGGGGGAGGAGGAAGATGAGGACTTCATATGATTTGCTACATATGACTTGCTAGGCGAGTTTCTTGGAGAATAATTGATGGACAGCATATTACGTGCAGATTTTAACTGCAGATTTTAAGGGCACTGGCGAATAGAAGTTTTAAATGCAAATCACTACGCTCGCACCAGACTTCACAACGTCCTGCTTTCTGGACAAGGTTGAAAATCAGCCAACACGATAAATACTGTGCGTCTTAAATATGAAAATGCACGATGATTTATGTGTCAGTAATTCTTCAGTCTCTTCACCAGCGAAAGAGCTGGTATACTTTGGGTTCAGTGCGTTAACAAAAAAATGAACTGTATCACATTTTTTTCTTCTTTGTGTGGTATGCAGGTTTGTACAGACTTTCTGGATATTTACTGCTTGACCGCAGTTATTTGTCAACGTGAAATTAAAGTTTTTAGTCCGCCTATTTGTGTGTCTTTGGGATTCTTCTCTATCTGCTGTTTCCTTATGGCGCGCTTCTTTTTCTCTCAAAAATGTCGAAATAACCCGCACCACTGTTTATACTAAGGCTGTTATGCGAATAGCTGCTAGACACAGGAGTATTTTTCGACTCATTAATTGTATACCAAAAAGAAAATATTTTTGATTCTCAGGTTGGGCGGCGCATGAAACTGTATTTAGAAAAAAAAAAGCAATAACTTCAATTATCGCTACATCGCGAAGAAGCTTCCGAGATAAATTTTCTTTTTTCTTTCTCCCAGCTAATTTTAGTCTTCTGTTCTCATACTCTTTAGCGAAACAATAGCTTTGTATCTCTTTACTTTCCGTCTTCTGAAACAACGAGAGAATAGAATCGTATCAGGTTTTAAAAAGTGCTTTGACTGGCGCGGACTGAATTATTAATTCCTAAAGAGATGGTAGCACTGCATGCGAACAAACAATTACAGATGTTCTATTGGCCTCGGTGGCTCATTGTCCTGCGTAACGGTGGCTCCCCTTTCACCCGTTTGCGAACATACTTCCCTTCTTTGGCAGCTTTTTTTTTGTTGGTCGCGTTTCTTGCGTTTAACCCTAAAAGGCAAAATTCGTATCACGCACCGAAGGGACTAGTAATTTATTTTGCTTCCGCTAAAATGAGAAAAATAACAAATTCCTCGCAGCGTTACACAGGTCGAATTCTGAACAAGTTTCTAAAGCCTGGTACAAAACAATAGATGCAGTAAGAATAGCGCACGTAAACGCACGTGAAAAGAATAGCGAAAGAATAGCGAGGCATAATAGGCTGAAGTTTCAATGATGTAAAATTATGAAGCGTTAATACGACCTCCATCAATAAGAGTGACTCGAATTATGGAAAAAAAAAAATTTGCTGAATCAAACTTCCTCAGTGTATCTATAGCCTGCTTTATGACGTACACTCGCTTCTCGGGCGTATACGCATATTTTTGTCGCAGTAACAAAGGCAGAGACGTGATCAAAATCCTGAATGGCCACAGATGATACTACTTAGGGTGTACAGTTCACCAAAGAACTTCCGCAACTTTTAAAAATGGGATATTTAAATTAGAACACCGCATCCTTCGCCGCAACATTGCGAGCTGTGGTGGGTATCAGAAAACAGCTAAATATTATGAATTAGCCGGAAGGGAAGCTAATAATATTTGTTTAACTTGTTCTTGATTACTGTTGGGCTCTGTATTTATTGGGGAGTTTGTTGTCTACCGTAAAAAATACCGATAAGAGCTTATAGTTTTTCAAAACTGTCATTTTCGTTTTCGCTACAGCCCGAGAAATTTTGGGGGCGCACTCGGGCAAAGCCCTAGCCAGGGCTATCGGGGTGCGTCGCACAGTGGTACATCTTAACATGCTCTCCCGCTCGCAGCTTGCATCAAGGCAAAGCCAGAAGTACTTTCACACTAAATTGGCTGCGTTAGGCTTATTACGCTTAACTAAACCTAATCAAAGCTATTTGATTAATGAAGGTGTATTTACAGCCAATTTGTGTTCAGACAGCCACGTACTACTGTAATGCGACATTACAGGCATGGGGGCTCAGCTAGGTCTATTAGGTTTAAGTAAACCCGACGCGCTCAGTTAGGGTTAAGAAGTCTTCATTTCCTAATCTGTGCTGTACACCGGATTATTTAGTGCTAATTAGATAGAGCTTAACAGCTTTTACGTTAGCTTTTACGTTGACATTGGGACTCACACTCTTAAAAAATGTGCTACTTACTAAGACGAACCTTATCACATATGTTGCTAGGATCTTAGTAACTGCAGGTAGTAAAATGAACGGTAGTAGCCGTTGCTAGGTTGATCCAGGCAACGCAAATGTTCGAGGGTGTATTCAAAGACATGGAATGGGAGCAGTTAGGCATCAGGGTCGATGGAGAATATCCCAGTAATCTGCGATTGGCTGCTGACATTGCCTTGGTATGTAGATCAGGGGACCAATTGCAACTAATGATTAATGATCTAAGAAGGAGAAACAAAAAGGTAGACCTAAAAAGTAATATACAGAAGACTAAGGTAATGTTGAACGGTCTGGGAAAGGAAAACCAGTTTAAAATAGGTAGCGCGCTGGAAGTGGTAGACGAATAGTTAGGACATATGTAGTGAGCGCAGATCCGGACTACGAAAGGGAAATAACTAGGAGAATAATATTGGGATAGAGCGCGTTTGGAATGTTCTCAAACATTATGACTAACAGCTTACCGGTATCACTCAAGAAGAAAGTGTGTAGCAGTTGCATCCTACCAGTACTCGCCTATGAGGCTGAAATGGAGGTTAGCGAAAAGAGTTCTACTTAAAGGGCCACTGTCCAGGGAAGGCCCTTTTAAGCAAAGGAGCCCAGTGTTTCGATCAGGTACCGGAGATACTCTGTGCAAAATGCTACAGTGACACGCGCGCCGCAAAGCATCGAAAATACAATTCAAAGCTCTCTCATGCTCTCCTTTGGGAAGCCAGCTTCCCCGTTTCCTTCGCTGGCCCGACGGGTCACAGTAATGACGTACGTACCGCGAACGACGTCCATTGGTCCGTCTCGCTGACTGACGGAAGAAGGATGGGTGTCTACCGCTCGCTGCGCGCTTTTCCCTCGCCACGGCCAGACTGAATCCAGCGGCGCGCGCTCCCTCGGCCGTATTTTTTTTTTTTTTTTTCGCGCTCGTGGAGTGCCACGCCCCACCTCCCGCCAAACGCTGAGGACTTGTCTTGCGGAGGCTAGACGACCTCGGACAGGAGAGTGAAAAACCTTTGCGAGGGAACGGAAGGAGAGAAGCATGACAGAATCGGTGATTGCGGTGGCTGTAACTGCGTTATTAGTTACGCTTTTCAAAAACATTTTGCGGCCTTGCGTTCTAGGGGCGATGTCTCACAGTCACCGGGGAAGAAAATATTTTCGACCGGAGGGTGGACAGCGGGCCTTTAAGTTTAGGACAACACAGAGGGCTATGGAACGAAAATGGTAGGTGTAACGTTAAGCGATAGAAAGCGTCCTAGAGTAGGTCAGAGAAATAGCTCAAGTTACTGACATAATAGTTGAAATTAAGAAATAGAAGAAATGGGCATGGACAGGACATGTAGCGCGAAGAGAGGACAACCGATGGTCTCTAAGAGTAACCAATTGGATTCCAAGGGAAAATAAGCATAGCAGGGGGCGGCAGAAAATTAGGTGGGTGGATGAGGTTAAGAAATTTGCAGGGGTCAAGGGGATGAAGCTAGCACAGGAACAGGTTCATTGGAGGAAAATGGGAGAGGCCTTCGCCCTGTATTGGGTATAGTCCGGCTGATGATGAATGCAAATGTTGCCAAAACATTGCTTAATGTCTTCCTATGTCGGTTCGTAACGTCGCCTATAAGTTGTTAATGTCATATTTTTATCACCACGCGACGTCACACTCTAACGCTAGTGTGACGTAGGGCAACGATGTTCTGACGTTGGGCGAAACCCATGCACGCCCTAACGTCCTATACGTGCAAAAATGTGAATATATATACTCTTCTGAACAACATAGATCGCAATGAGCCGATGTTTTGATAGAGAACGTGAATAACACATTCACACCGCGATCATTGTCGGATAAGAGGCACTACGGAGAAGTTTTGAGTACTGAACGATTAGTAGCATGCTAGTAACTGTCGGAGAAAGGTAGT
>NC_139344.1:212923809-212936309 GCF_055883805.1 Amblyomma maculatum
TCAGAATCAGCCTGTCCGAACCCTTGCCTTCCCGTTATTCCTAGGCCACGCAGGCACGTTCATACGGGTTGGTTAAAGCCGGGCTTTATATGTGGGCTGGTAGTATACGCTATCGCACCATATTCTTAAAGGCGGAGCCTAAGTGTCTCCTATAATTTTGAAGTGATGGATACTCTCGCGTGAAACTTGCTGAAGTGTTACCGTGGACGTTTCTCGTTCATCCTGAATTGAGAGTATGCTTACTGAGACTTTTAGACGTCCTATGACTCGCGAAGCCCTGATATCACCTAGGATCTGGTGTTGTATCAATTACTCGCTGGATGGTTCTTATTGTGTATCCTGCTGGTATCAAAAACTATTCGCCCGATGCAGTGGCGTAGCCAGAATTTTTTTCCGAGGGAGCTGACATTGCTGGTGAGCCTCCTCAGTAACAAGATACTTATCACCAATCTGTCGCCTCTCAACTGCGCCATACATTCTGCATGCTGGGGTGCAAAAATTGCACGGAACTAGAGTACCGTCCGGTGCTTTCGTTCCATCGAGTATCCTGTGCATGTATGGTTTCAGACGAAAATCATTTATTTATTTTAGCAAACGCAGAACTGAAAATTTATCATAGCCAGTTTTACAACCATGCAATTAACATAAGTTCGAATACGTAGTCTTCCTGACGGACCCGCCAATGAAATGGTTGCCTGCACTGTCTTCAGTGTGCTTATAACTTTGATTATACTGCAGCATCTGCACTCTAACAAACTGAAGTGTTACGAACAGGCGAGGACTCTCAGCAGATCACTTCGACAGATTTTTCACCGGAGCATACATAGCGGCTAAAAACACCGAGATTCAATGCGAACAGGAGACCCGGGAGGGAGAAGACAGCGCGGCGTCAGAAGATCGAGTTTGGCCTGCGGAGCGTCATGTGGCATCATGCTCCCTCCTAGTTTTTTTTTTTTTTTTTTAATTTCTCCACGCATTCCATCTATGCGTGCTTTGTCAGCTTGTCTAGTATGGCTTGTCTCCTTTGTATGGTTCGATGAACGATTTCAGAAAACTAAACCCACCTTTAGCTTTTTTTTTTTATTCCCACCGAAGTCTCTTTTTGAGTGTGAAAAAGACATACTGGAGACAAAGTACAGATTGATTTCCGGCTCTGATAGTTGTTTTGGTCTGCGGAGTATGACAGTACGAAAAAAATTTTGGGGGGGCTGAAGCCCCATAAGCCTTCACCCTGGCTACGCCCCTGACCCGATGTGGACTCGGGAGGAGTGCTGCAGAGACGGAGTTCGGTCACCGGGGACTGGTATATCAGGGGTGACCCTTACTTTTTTCGACAATTTGTTTCAATTGGTGGCTCAGGAACTTTGGCCAGACCTGGTGTCCGTTAAAAGATGCCAGTACCTTGTTGCAACTCCGTAGCCCGCGGTGAGTCTGGGTTACCGGGTAGGTGATCGTTTTCCTGCCGCAGGATGATGCTGGCTTCCATGCCATTTTGCGGAAAGGTGCTCATTGCAGGTGTTGCCTCGTGACCTCATCCGGCGCCGATCATGAGAGGACCCGCACTGGCAATTGAACCCGCCCTTCCGGAGGCCACAGTGGCGACCCATGTCCCGTAGCGTTTCTAGACTTGATGCCTCATCAGAGTCGAAGTTCAGCACGCCCTCGCAGACTAAACAGCCGAGCCATGCCCAATTTCGGTAGCTCTAACCAGGCGGGTCGGGATTACTAGCAACAGCTATAAAATAGTTGAAGAAGACATTGAAGGCCAACTGAGCCACACGTAACAAGAAGGTAACCAAAACCTTGCCACGCGTGGTTTGTTTGTCCTTCAATGCCTTCTTCAACAATTTTATAGCTATTATTGAGGGCACACACTTCAATAACGCTTGTAACCTTGCAGAGCGCAAAGTTATCACTGCGGACCGAGGCATGTCGTATGGAGGGATATGCTGACGCTGTATTGTTGTTTCGAGGCAGTCTGCAGAGAGGGTAAAATAATAGAATCAAGCAAATTTTGCGTATTACGAATCAATCATATTCTAGACTAGAGTTGTAGGCTAGATCATGGACAACCGATACCTTACAAGTTCAGGACATTCGCTTCGCATTTACACAGTTTGGGCATGAGAGGTTCGGGCTAGAAAATGTTATTTATTGTAAGCTTACAGGCTAATGCCATTTTATGATGGCAGCGAAGCCACTGTAGGACGTCACACATCCGTACGACATTAGAGCTATCAAATGCGGCAAGGTTGCCCATCTTTCAATCCTCTGAAGCGCCACGTGCGAGACCGAGATTCGACTCTCCCTCAGTTACGATTTCGTGGTCAAAAGTAGCGTGTTTCAGGATTTGAGAGGCTTTGCCTCATGAAGCGATGTACGTTAAAAAAAAAAAAAAGAAGAAAACCCGGCGCAAAGCTCCGAAGGCGTGTCACGAAAAAAGTCTGATCTCAAGATTCACTTTCAGCAGTGACTGTAAATTACAAGGTCGACCTTCGCGTTTCAAGCTGATCGAAAACTAGGCGTTATCGCTTGTGAGTTTACCCACGATGAAGGAGACACTTTGGAGAAGCTCTTATTTGTGACGGAAGTCGTCGCAAGAAGAAAAGTGCACGTGTGCGAAATACCGCTCTCATAGCGGCAGTAGATCATGCATATTTCATATCCGCCCGCAGCTACTGCTGCCCCAGCCTCCTGTACTGCTCTTGTTGTCCCTGAAGTACTGGCCACTGCGGGGTACGAAATGAATGTACGAGTAGGAAGTAAGGCTGTCACTGAAAGCAATGTACGGTTTCATCATATCTAAAATAATATATGCATTCTTCCCCGACTTGGAAACCGCCCGACCTATTGCGGCTCGCCTTTGAGTCACTGTTGGGACGCACACAAAGCAATGCCAGGGAAGAGCAATGTGAGTGGCGCAATGGTGAATGCGCATGATGGGGTTCGAGACCAAGACTGGGAGCATTAGTCGGGGTAGGTCGCTCTAGAGGCTTCCGGAAATCGTGCGATGTTCAAGTAAAGATCAGTGAAAAATCAGTAATCAATGAAGGTAAAAAAGTACAACATGACAACTAACAATAGAAAAGTATTCTAAATTCATTTCTTGGAGGAGGAACAAGGAAAATGAGAAAAAGTTCGGCTTTCAAATTGCCTGCCAGAAACAGAAAAAAAAAAAATCTTTTATAGTTTCGGCTTTGGGAGATTTCCTCTTCTTAGAAACGCTCGAGGCTTTAGCAAAAGAAAAGTACCTTGCTTCGTGTAAGAGATGCAATTAAGAACCACCTTCAATAGCGCTGCAAGTGTTTACATTTCCTGAGTGAAAGCGCGCTCCATACATAAATTAGAAAACAAAAAGTGAATACTTAAGCACGGCGCTTTCAGTCGTTGCATACACATGTTCGCCTTCGCAAGAGAAGCAAACCTTGTTTGTATCTGCCATTGTGCGGCGTCGTGTAATAATTTTTCAAATTTCTTCACTTTTGTGAAAGACACCTGTGTGTTTAAGCATATTGCGTGTCTGTGCGTCTTTCTTATGTCGCCTCTTGAAAACTCCTACAGCGCATTTCAGTGCGTTCGCACATCCATTAGCCTGGAGCCGCACTTTATCAACGACTACATAGGAAAAACGTAATGCGGTTAAATTGCAATCGTAAGACTTCCCCGAAATGTCTGGTAAAATACACCATAATATAATACACAGATTACATTAACGATCCAGGACACAATTAACGGTCGGCAAATGCCTTTTTATCTGATTCCGTTCCTAATTCCGGGTAAAGAAAACCGCAGTGTCTTGATCTTTTTCGAATTCCTCCAGAACATTATATGAGGCTCAAAAACTGCACGCTCACTATACAGTACCAACTGTGCCGGTTCTCGCGGCACTTCACAGACCGTCGAAGGCGTGTCAGCACTTCACCGATAGACACTCTTATATGATTACTTCAGTGATTTCGCAACCTGTTAACAATGCCGTGCATGCTGCGGACGCCGAAGTAAGTCGCCGACGTTCAGAAGCCAAATTCATTCATGACTCGCACAATTAAAGTTAAAGGCAACGCCGAAATACTGTTAAAGTCTACATTTGATGTCGATTCATCATATCCAACACCTCTGGGTGCATCAGTGAGCATCCTGTGGCCATTCTTCATCTTGGGATGTCTCTAGGGCTCGGTTCCAGGCCGTGCGATTCTCGTCGGAGTGAACAACCATCTCCATCTCGATGAAGTGTTCCTTTTGTTTTGTTTTTTTTTTTTTCGTTATTTTACTGCTTAACGTAATAGTGCAGTATGTTTTGGAATTTTAAAGTTACCGAAGAACCTGCTTGACTCTGATGACTTCTGACGCTGCATTGTCCGTCACTATACAAGATATTACAACACGTCGACACCGGTGATGCTCACACTACCAACTGGCCATTTATTTGTGGTATGAAGAAGAAAACATGACAAAGAAAAGGAAGGGTACAATAAGAATGGGAAGAAAATTTGGAGGAAAATTAGGAGAAAAATATTGAAGCTAAAATAAAACGAAAAATATAATTTACCAATGGCAAAATGCGCCTATTTTATTGTTCTGTCGTCCAGACGAAGCATTAGCAATTCCTTCCTGCTGAGCGCTACTGACGGTGCACTCCCACACTCCCCCTCCTGAGCCGAAGTCATTTTAATGGCTTCATTAACCTCTCTCTTTAAGGTATTTTTTGTCCGAGCCAGCACCTTAGTTTCCGTGAATTTGGTCACACAATGTTTCACCTTTGGATCTTGTTCAGTGCCATCATTACTAAAATAAGATGTTAAGGAAGCACAAGAATGCGTTTGAAGCATTGCCGGCTCCAGGGAACATGGCAAGCCACTGAACTCGGTGTGGAAAGGACGGCATTGAACAAGAGCCAAGAGACCCCCTTCCCCCAATCTAACAAGAGTGGAGGAGGTATCTCTGAGACGGCTGAGAGTCGGAGTGGCCCTTGCACCCGCTGTTCGACACCAGTGGCAAAATCCTACAATTCCAGTTCCCGACAAATGCCCACAATGCCAAGAACCCGCTTGCGACACCACTGTCTGGCATCTAATATAGACATGCCCAGGAACTTCGCATATACGCAAGACCATTCTACAAAAAGCTGGACTTTCACCGACTAATGACTCTCATTTTCATTTATGAATAACGAACAACATTTATGCACGCAGTTTATGTGACTTCTTGCACATAGTTGCACTCCATACATTTCTGTGACTATACCAAAAGCTTTTATGCCATGTGACAAACTCCAGCGCCATAAATAAATAAATATTATACTTCAATATTTTTCTCCGAATTTTTCCCCAGGTTTTTTTTCCTCTTCTTATTGTACCCTTTGTTTTCTTTATTATATTTTCTTCATCTTCACAACACAAGTAAATAGCCAGTTGGTAGTGTGCGCATGACTGGTGTGGTCGTCTTGTTGTAATCTCTTGTGTATGTGTGTATGTTATGGACAATGTAGCGCCAGAAGTAATGAGATTCATCTCACCAACTAGCTCGCACGCAAGTTCTAGTTCTACTAACCTGTTTGGCGGCATCGCAAAACATTTCAGGATCATGTGCATACAGGTTTCCAGGATGCCATTGGAGCATCTACCTAGTTACACAGGACAACGAGCGAGCGATACAATAGACTGGATGCTAAGCAGCACACTCTCTCATTTAACGGATCAAAACACGCAATCATCCATGCACTGGTTACTGAACCTTGCCAGTGTACCAGACAAGGAGAGTGCAGGCGAAGACGTATGAGGGCAAGCAGTAAAGATAACCTTGCACACCACTCTCTGATTGACCACCTGCCTATGTTTTTGCCTGCCGCGCTGTCGGTGAGAACAAGACCCCATTAATAAAAAAACAAAACGACGTGACAAACATGGGAAGCCCTTCGAGCTAAGACCGGGTACAATAACAACCTACGAAGGCTGATACCTAACCTCTAAACCCTTCACCGCAAGGATTTAGCTAAACAGCAAGTGTGTCCGCGACAGGTCAAAGATACGCTGCTCTCATGCTGAGGCCTTCAAAACCTTTCCTTCGACCGACCCTAAATGCTTACATGCGGCTTCCCTCATCGGCAGGGAAAAAGGTCTTTACAAGTTCTGGTAAACATTGAATTTGAGTCCATATATGAATAAAAATTGCCAGATTTAAATGATATCACACAAATTATTGTTGGTCAAGATGCTGATCAGATCAGAAGGTGGATGAATGTGATGGCTTTATCAGGGAGTGTGGTGGTTGCGCAACCGCTATAGCATAAATATTTCCCAGTATTTATACATATATATATATACCCCTTCTACCCCATTGTTACACAAGGTCAATACTGCAGCTCTGAGGTTTTTGACTTGGTCAAATGTTTTCTTGTAACCTATATGAAGGGTATACTTAAGGATTGGTTACATTCTGCGCATCTCTTCGTCAAATTATTCAAAGTGTCAACATTGCATATTGACGACTAGCTTTTATGATGATCTACTTGATCGTTTGGCTGTTTTAAGTCTAAATTTGTCACGATTTTATCAGCGATTACTTTAGTAGATAACTTGTAGGCGGCTGACGGTAGGCTGTCCAGTCAGAAATTTTTCAAGACCTTGACGTCTCCTTTCTCATGGATTCAGATAGTATTAGCCTTCCGCCAAGATTTCAGTACGCGCGAGGTAATTAGGTATTGCGCATACAGATCGTAACCTATTTTTTCTAACACAGTCTCTCCACCTTCCTTCAATAGCTCGGCTGGTACTTGTTCTTTGCCAGCTGCTCTCCCTCTATTCACTTCTCCTGAGGATTTCTCTACTTTTCCTTTCGTTACCGTCATGATGTCATATTGCTCTGCTCTACTGTTTCTCTCATTATCGCCTTCATTTCTTCGGCTACTGGATAGATCTGTGTACAACTCCTCAACTATTTTGACTATCTATCTATGTTCATAACGTCATGTTCTCCTTGTCCCTCGGCACCAATATCTGATACATCTGATTTTTTTTTTCTGTGCCCCCGGCCACTTTCAGGCTACTTTCGTTCTTTAGGGCCTTTTCGATTATCTGTATATGATGCTTCCTTATGCAGGTTAGTTTACGTGTATTTATTGACGTTGATAGCGGCACCCGTTCTGCTCTGTGCGTTGGATTACAGGCATTCATGCTTTGGTATATTTTATCAAGCCATTCGTGCCCTCAGATACGTCTCTGATATTTCACGATCCTACCGCGTACTCTTACTGTGAATTCAGTAATGATATATGAGATATTATCGCTCATTTCTTGAACACTAACGCTGTTGTCCTCCATCTTTTCTTCGCTAACGTCTGTAACATCATATAAATATATTGGCGTTTACATAACAAATAATATTTCATGAAAAAGGCATGTTGAATTTTTATGCAATAATGCTAACCGCATGTTTGGATTTCTTCGCCATCATTTCTTGTCTGCCACTAATTTTATCACAATCCATTGAATCTATTCAGAACTGTGAAACTCGTTTTATCCTGTCTATCTACTCTAGAACTGCCAGTGTGTCTTCAATGAAAACAACCCTTATCAGCCTGATCTTCTATCGATTTTGTTTGGTAAATAAATTTACAATAACACCACTGTTAACGCCAGTTGATTATCCCACCTTCCTGCGCATCATCCCGCAACTATCATCAATTAAAACTAGTTGTTCTCCAATGTCTCCCAGATATTTCTCTAAATTCGTTCATGCCTCACACCTGCAACAAGTGGAACCACCTTACTGCCTCCATCACCACAATAGCCAATGTTGATGCCTTCAACTAATGCACCTACGATTTTGTATGTCCCTTCTCTCGATAATGCGGAAATATATTATTAAAAGAATAAATCTCATTTGTTCACTCAATTACGATAGTATAGACGAGCTGAGGCACAAGTCGATGCTTTCCTCCCAACCTCACTAAGCCCTATGACCTCCTTACACGCCAATTTTTTGAACAGCACGACTAGACAAGTCACACTGGGCAGCATTCTAGTGTTAAATATTGCCAGGTTCAGCTTCCGATTTCGTACTGTTTGGAGCCAGAAAAATTATTTGCAGCCTATGCTGTGTCAAAGGTCGGACCACCACAACAGCTGCTCCGCAGCAGATGGGGACTGAGGGCAGAGGTTATCTTAATGCGAAAGCATTATTAGCCCGTTTAGGCAAAATTTCGTCGGCGGCTGTCATTGCCTCTCTGAAATAGTTAAAAAAAATATGGCCCATCACGTCGTCTCCAAGCAAGGTGCACGCGACTGCGCCGGTAGATGGCGCATTCATATATGGGGACGTCACAGCACCGACTCGTCGCGCGGGCGATCCAAGAATGTTATATGGAATTTTGGAGTGGATGCGGTGCGTTAAATTTGAAGCCGTCATCCGCCATCTTGCAAGGAACCAAAAGACGTATGGTCAAAGAATCCTTCCATATCAAACGTCCAAGATGTGATTCTGCGCTATTTTTCAGTTGTCTGCCCATTCTGGCGCCGTTTTCTATCATCCGGAGTAAAACCTAGCAGAGAAAGTTTTGACAAAAAAAAAAAATAAATTCAATCACTTCAACCATTTGTTGAGGTTTGAAACTGGGTGCTAATTGAACCACTAAGAAAACATTAACATTATGAGGCCCTTGGAGCACCATTTCGGTTATCTTTTTTCTTATATAATTTGAAATACGACACGAATCAAATATCCTTTTCTTTACTAGGTTACATACTTTTTGCAGCATCTGAAATTTTTGCTTTCGAACATTTTTGAAATGATGTCATTTTCCAGACTTATAGCATAACCGAAAAGACTGTGACAGATATGATACTAACTCTGTGGGTGAGTAAGTTATTGAATTATGGTTCAATTTCTATTTAAATTAATGACCTAATTTAGGGTGCACGAGGATCACAATGTATCAAAATTAATTCGGCGAAGTGTTATTCTCAGTGCACTGAGGGGGCATGAAAATGAAGAAAAAAAAAGTTTCCCCGAGATTTTCGAGTGCGAAATCTGAAAGGTTTGAGAAAATTAACCACGAGCTGAGTTAGTTTAGTTCAGTAAAGTCTCGAGGTAGAGTTTATTGGTGCATGGCACGACGCAATGACATATCTCGCATATTCTAGATCACATTACTCAGGAGCAATATTTTACTTGAAAAGTATATCCCTTTTTTACTGAAATAGAGCATCAGATTACTAAAATATTAAAGCAACTAAAGGAATACAGAAACTTTCACTGACGCGCAGAGAAATCCACCAACAACAGTTCCTTTAATACTGCGCCATTCTACAGCCAGGCATCAAATGAATAAGCCATGAAGTAAATATAATCGCATAATTAAAAACAACATAAATAGCCCATGAAGATAAATATATGAGGTAATAAATTCACACAGTTCGATCCCATATATGTTGTGCAGAGCTGCGCAAAAAGGACGCGATCACCATATGGGATTAGTATTTAACCTCCATTTCTTGGGTAGACGTTTTAGTCTAGTTTTCTTGTTATTCACGCAGTGTTAATACGATACTCAAATGATACTAATTCCACTAAAATAACAGGCATTTCACCCCTCAGGAAAACGTTTTTTGTTGTCCAAGAAGCAGTGAAAAATTCAGCAGTATATGCGAGCTCGCCGCTGCCTATATCCAGCCTTATCACAGTGTAACCACAACAAACATAAAATTGGAAGTTTAAATTATGAATTTTAACCACGAGATGACTTTATTAAGATTATCTCTAAAGCGGATGCGGGCAAGTACTCGCGAAACTTGAGCGATGCGCTTGCGCTGCCCGGCACCGCGTGCTTCTTCTCCTTGCAACATGGCCGCCACCGGCTCAACTGGCTTCACTCGCTCGCATTGCCGTCCATGGTAGACTTCCACTCCAGAAGTTCTCTATAACCACCTGAATAAAGTTTTTTCCATCAATAAAGTTTTATCCATCCAGTATAACCACCTTAGGGCGATCCCGCTTTGGCTCCCAAGCGTGAAGGAGGCCGGCAGGTGAGCGGCGAGCGCTCAGTGACGTCACCCGATCGATCCCTTTGAGTTTGGGGAGAGCTGAGGCAAATGCACTTCAAAGCCAAGTGAGCTCAGTTTAGAATAGGGTGTCCGTATCACTTAGGAGGATAAAAGAATAGCGGGGCCCAAATGCGCATGCGCATGCGCTCAAAGGACAAAGGGCGTGGTTAAGTGTGATTACGTCCTAATATCAGCTCTGACTAATCTAAAACTCGCCGCCAAGGCCATGTGAACGCTGGTAAAGAGGGAATAAAAGGGCGATTACATAGTCCCTGTATTGTAATTCGTCTCCTCTCATCGCTGTGCAGCTCGAAGTGCCGAAGGTGCGATGGTATTCATGCACAACAAGCCACGGTCACCAACCTTGTCCCAGGGAGAACTCAAGAAACAAGCCGCACAAAAATTAATGCTTATCGTACCGAGCCCTAAGCAGTCTGAAGTTTCTCTATCTAATTTTGGTGCATTCACATTGGAGGTGGGCCTAATTACGACCCCTGGCCTTATCGTGGTTAGGTCGAGGAGTGCATTGTCGGCTGTGTTGTTCGGGAGAAGGCCTGACAATGCTTCAGGCGGATTATGCAATTCCATCGGCGTATGAATTTTTCTTCCCTAGAGAGCATTGCATGGCACCAATATTCATACCATTCCGCATTGTACCATATTGTTACGGACAAGGAAGAAGTGGGCAGTGGCGCGGCTTGCCGCCCCGTAACATTTGGTTGGAGGTGCTGGATAATTTGTCTCTCCTCATCCTGGCCCGGAGCTTCGGCACCCTGCATCTTTTTGCGCCGTCGGCAGAAGCTCTAGGAGACATCGCTTGGCTGGTCCACAGCCTGCTGGAACCGAAGCGACCTCGCCGCAAGTTCCACCGCCCCGTCTCCACGCCCCGACCACAAGACATGACGAAAGAGAAATTGACCCGAGACGCCACCCACACGACCACAAGACACGACGAGAGCTAGTCGAACTATGAACCCACTGACCAGATGTGCCGAGGAAAAACCCCAATGACCCAAAATCCCACGACCCAAGACGTCGCTACACTCAAAGACACCACCCCTGCCCATGCCATTCGGTGCATGCCTGGGCCTATGCCATCAGTTCTTGGTGACCTGTGGCCCGAAAGCGTCCTGGGCCAGGCTTCATTGGGAGTCATCGTGGCGGCAAGCCGTTGCTTTCTTCCTTCTTCCTCTTCTTCTTCAGCCATCCAGTCACACACATCGTCATGTCATGGATATCATCGACATCAACAAACATCCTCGTCCACGATCGAGACGATCGTTCCGTGGCCCCGGGTAATGTTACGGACGAGGAAGGAGCTGGCAGTGGCGCTGGCAGGAGCGTTCGCGCTAGGCCCGCCACAATTCATTTAGTCGTCTCACAGTCATCGGCCATCTTCTCTCTTTCTTCTCTGTGCTCATCGGCTTACCGCCCCGTAACAATATTTTATTGCTAACGGAGAGGTCTCCCTCCTTAGATCCTGCGCTAAATAATACCTACCATACCATTATGTATTTCTTCTGAAAGTTTCTTTTTTGCGTTATATTTCTGATAATCTGAAATCCTGTCATCAAGATTTTGTACCTGTATTCCGCGGCAACAGAAAGCGTGTTGATTGAGCTAAGTATACGATACTTTATTTGTTTTCTAAGGATCCGCAACCATATGTGCAATTATTTTAGGTTTGGTCGCTGAATTCAGTTCAATCGTTCGGTCGTGTCCGACTCTTCGTGACCCTATGGACCATGTCACGCCACGCTTTCCGTTCCCTCACCATCTTCCTAACATCACATAACTTCATCTGCAGCGCCTCTAGGATGCCATCTAACCACCGCGTTCGCTGCCTACCGCTTCTCCGGCGACCCTAAACCTTTCCCAACATCAAATCTTTCTCCAGCGACTCCTCTCTTCTCATCAGATGACCAAAGTAGCTGAGCTTTAACTTTAGAATTTGACCCTCCAATGAGCAGTCAGGGTTTACGGTCGACAATATCGACTGATTTGATCTTCTGGCAGTCCAAGGAACTCTCAAGAGTCTCCGCCAGCACCACAATTCAAACGCGTCAATTCTTCGGCGGTCAGCCTTCTTCACAGTCCAACTCTCGCATCCATACATCACAACTGGAAAGATCATAGCACGCCATAGCACGAGTGGTCGCTGAATACGATTAAGGAAATGGAGCACATACAAACTCTGACAGGTGCAGCTTCTTGTCTTACAGCTCTTGGTAATAATGTCTGTTTTGGACTCTTCTCAGTATTGTTGAAAGATCACTAGCTGACACAAAGGCTGCCTCTCTTTTTTATTTTCTGTTTAGAATTTTTAATCCAGCAATGAGGAAACAGAGGCGCCTGTCGAGAAATCCTTTGTGCAAGAAATAGACTTGCACTCAGGTTTTTCTTGTTGTCCTTGGTAATTTTTAATGACTCATTCCATTTCTTTCAGCTCCCCATCCTTTT